>NW_027254204.1:0-7430 GCF_044704955.1 Pristiophorus japonicus
GTGCTAGTCAGAGCAGGAATCGCAGGATAGCACAGATGAATACGTGGCTTGAGCAGTGGTGCAGCAGGGAGGGATTCAAATTCATGGGACATTGGAACAGGTTCTGGGGGAGGTGGGACTAGGACAAACCGGACGGTCTGCACTTGGGCAGGAACGGAACCAATGTCCTCGGGGGAGTGTTTGCTCGTGCTGTTGGTGAGGAGTTAAACTAATATGGCAGGGGGATGGGAACCAATACAGGGAGACAGAGGGAAACAAAAAGGAAACAAAAACAAAAGACAGAAAAGAGATGAGTAAAAGTGGAGGGCAGAGAAACCAAAGGCAAGAAACAAAAAGGACCACTGAATATAAAAGGGCTGCAGGAGGGGTAAAAACTAAAAATCATGGTTTAAAAACTAGGATGAAAACACTACCTAAATGCACGCAGCATTAGAACTAAAGTAAATGAGTTGACGGCACAAATCATTACAAATGGGTATGATTTGGTGGCCATTACAGAGACATGGTTGCAAGGTGGCCAGGACTGGGAATTAAACGTACAGGGGTATCTGACGATTTGAAAAGATAGGCAGGAAGGGAAGGGAGGTGGGGTAGCTCTGTTAATAAGGGATGATATCAGGGCAGTTGTGAGGGATGATATTGGCTCCAATGAACAAAATGTTGAATCATTGTGGGTGGAGATTAGAGATAGTAAGGGGAAAAAGTCACTGGTCGGCATAGTTTATAGGCCCCCAAATAATAACTTCATGGTGGGGCGGGCAATAATCAAGGGAATAATGGAGGCATGTGAAAAAGGAACGGCAGTAGTTATGGGGGATTTTAACCTACATATCGATTGGTCGAATCAAATCGCAGGGGGTAGCCTGGAGGAGGAATTCATAGAATGCATACGGGATTGTTTCTTAGAACAGTATGTAACAGAGCCTACAAGGGAGCAAGCCATTTTGGATCTGGTCCTGTGTAACGAGACAGGAAAAATAAACGATCTCCTCGTAAAAGATCCTCTCGGAATGAGTGATCACAATATGGCTGAATTTGTAATACAGATTGAGGATGAGGAAGCTGTGTCAGAAACGAGAGTACTATGCTTAAACAAAGGGGACTACAGTGGGATGAGGGCAGAGTTGGCTAAAGTAGACTGGAAACAAAAACTAAACGGTGGCACAATTGAGGAACAGTGGAGGACTTTTAAGGAGCTCTTTCATAATGCGCAACAAAAATATATTCCAGTGAAAAAGAAGGGCGGCAAGAGAAGAGATAACCAGCCGTGGATAACCAAGGAAATAAAGGAAAGTATCAAATCAAAGACCAATGCGTATAAGGTGGCCAAGGTTAGTGGGAAACTCGAGGATTGGGAAGATTTTAAGCAACAGCAAAGAATGACTAAAAAAGCAATAAAGAAAGGGAAGATAGATTACGAAGGTAAACTTGCGCAAAACATAAAAACAGGTAATAAAAGCTTTTACAGATATATAAAATGGAAAAGAGTGGCTAAAGTAAATGTTGGTCCCTTAGAAAATGAAAAGGGGGATTTAATAATGGGAAATGTGGAAATGGCTGAGACCTTAAACAATTATTTTGCTTCCGTCTTCACAGTGGAAGACACAAAAACCATGCCAAAAATTGCTGGTCATAGGAATGTGGGAAGGGAGGACCTTGAGATGATCACTATCACTAGGGAGGTAGTGCTGGACAGACTAATGGGATTGAAGGTAGACAAGTCCCGTGGTCCTGATGAAATGCATCCCAGGGTATTAAAAGAGATGGCGGAAGTTATAGCAGATGCATTTGTTATAATCTACCAAAATTCTCTGGACTCTGGGGAGGTACCAGCGGATTGGAGAGCAGCTAATGTAACGCCTCTGTTTAAAAAAGGGGGCAGGCAAAAGGCAGGTAACTTTCGGCCGGTTAGTTTAACATCTGTAGTGGGGAAAATGCTTGAAACTATTAAGGAAGAAATAGCGGGACATCTGGATAGGAATAGTGCAATCAAGCAGACGCAGCATGGATTCATGAAAGGGAAATCATGTTTAACTAATTTACTGGAATTCTTTGAGGATATAACGAGCATGGTGGATAGAAGTGTACCGATGGATGTGGTGTATTTAGATTTCCAAAAGGCATTCGATAAGGTGCCACACAAAAGGTTACTGCAGAAGATAAAGGTACGCGGAGTCAGAGGAAATGTATTAGCATGGATAGAGAATTGGCTGGCGAACAGAAAGCAGAGAGTCGGGATAAATGGGTCCTTTTCCGGTTGGAAATCAGTGGTTAGTGGTGTGCCACAGGGATCAGTGCTGGGACCACGACTGTTTACAATATACATAGATGACCTAGAGGAGGGGACAGAGTGTAGTGCAACAAAATTTGCAAATGACACTAAGATTAGTGGGAAAGCGGGTTGTGTAGCGGACTCAGAGAGGCTACAAGGAGATTTGGATAGGTTAAGCGAATGGGCTAAGGTTTGGCAGATGGAATACAATGTCGGAAAGTGAGAGGTCATCCACCTTGGGGAAAAAAAAAACAGTAAAAGGGAATATTATTTGAATGGGGAGAAATTACAACATGCTGTGGTGCAGAGGGACCTGGGGGTCCTTGTGCATGAATCCCAAAAGGTTAGTTTGCAGGTGCAGCAGGTAATCAGGAAGGCAAATGGAATGTTGGCCTTCATTGCGAAAGGGATGGAGTACAAAAGCAGGGAGGTGTTGCTGCAACTGTATAAGGTATTGGTAAGGCCGCACCTGGAGTACTGCGTGCAGTTTTGGTCACCTTACTTAAGGAAGGATATACTAGCTTTGGAAGGGGTACAGAGACGATTCACTAGGCTGATTCGAGAAATGAGGGGGTTAACTTATGATGATAGATTGAGTAGACTGGGTCTTTACTCCTTGGAGTTCAGAAGGATGAGGGGTGATCTTATAGAAACATTTAAAATCATGAAAGGGATAGACAAGATAGAGGCAGAGAGGTTGTTTCCATTAGTGGGGGAGACTAGAACTAGGGGGCACAGCCTCAAAATACGGAGGAGCCAATTTAAAACCGAGTTGAGAAAGAATTTCTTCTCCCAGAGGGTTGTGAATCTGTGGAATTCTCTGCCCAAGGAAGCAGTTGAGGCTGGCCCATTGAATGTTTTCAAGTCAAAGATAGATAGATTTTTAAGCAATAAGGGAATTAAGGGTTACGGGGAGAGGGCGGGTAAGTGGAGCTGAGTCCACGACCAGATCAGCCATGATCTTATTGAATGGCGGAGCAGGCTCGAGGGGCTAGATGGCCGACTCCTGTTCCTAATTCTTATGTTCTTAAGTTCAGAACCCTAGTCTCGGAATTAACTATGTCACTCTCCACCTTAAATGAAGAATTCTACCATATTATGGTCACTCTTCCCCAAGGGGCCTCGCACAACAAGATTGTTAATTAATCCTCTCTCATTACACAACACCCAGTCTTGGATGGCCAGGTCTCTAGTTGGTTCGTCGACATATTGGTCTAGAAAACTATCCCTTATACACTCTAGGAAATCCTCCTCCACTGTATTGCTACCAGTTTGGCTAGCCCAATCTATATGTAGATTAAAGCCATCCATGATAACTGCTGTACCTTTAGCACACATCCCTAATTTCCTATTTGATGCCATCCCCAACCTCACTACTACTGTTTGGTGGTCTGTACACAACTCCCACGAGCACTTTCTGCCCTTTGGTGTTCCGCAGCTCTACCAGTATAGATTCACATCATCCAAGCTAATGTCCTTCCTTACTATTGCGTTAATCTCCTCTTTAACCAGCAACGCTACCCCACCTCATTTTCCTTTCTGTCTATCCTTCTTGAATATTGAATACCCCTGGATGTTGAGTTCCCAGCCTTGGTCACCCTGGAGCCATGTCTCTGTAATCCCAATTACATCATATCCATTAACAGCTATCTGCGCAGTTAATTCATCCACCTTATTACGAATGCTCCTCGCATTGAGACAGAGTGCCTTCAGGCTTGTTTGTTTTTAAAAACACTCTTTGTCCTTTTCGAATTATGTTGTAATGTGGCCCTTTTTGATTTTTGCCCTTAATTTCTCTGCCCTCCACTTTTCCTTATCTCCTTTCTATCTTTTGCTTCTGCTCCCATTTTACTTCTCTCTGTCTCCTTGCATAGATTCCCATTGCCCCTGCCATATTAGTTTAAACTCTCTCCAACAGCACTAGCAAACACTCCCCCTAGGACATCGGTTCCAGTCCTGCCCAGGTGCAGACCGTCCGGTTTGTACTGGTCCCACCTCCCCCAGAACCAGGAATTTGAATCCCTCCCTTCTGCACCATTCCTCAAGCCACGTATTCATCTGAACTATCCTGCTGTTTCTACTCTGACTAGCACATGGCACTGGTAACAATCCTGAGATTACTACCTTTGAGGTCCTACTTTTTAAATTTAATTCCTAGCTCGCTAAATTCAGCTTGTCGGACCTCATCCCGTTTTTTACCTATATCGTTGATACCTCTATGTACCACGACAACTGGCTGTTCACCCTCCCCCCTCCAGAATGCCCTGCAGCCGCTCCAAGACATCCTTGACCCTTGCAACAGGGAGGCAACATACCATCCTGGAGTCTTGATTGCGGCCGCAGAAACGCCTATCTATTCCCCTTACAATTGAATCCCCTACCACTATAGCTCTCCCACTCTTTTTCCTGCCCTCCTGTGCAGCAGAGCCACCCATGGTGCCATGAACATGGTTGCTGCTGCCCACCCCTGATGAGCCATCAGGAGAGGGCAGCATTTTTACATGGTGATGGAAGAATCGCGAATAGTAATTTCGAATACATTATAAATGAAAGATGATTTAGGCAGGATAGTGGTGCTTGATATTGAATAAGCTCAAACAATTTACCACTAGAATAAAATGATGCAGGATTTCTTCTGAATCTCTTGCTATCTGCACTGTTCATAAACTACATGGAAGACACAACCTAGAGTCAATGAATTTAATTTTATTAGAAATATTCAATGTGTTGACATCATACTGCAAGCAAGATTACTGGCATTACAAGTAAATGAAACTGGGAAAATTGTATGAATTTTAATATGGACAAGAATATCCATTCATTGTCTAGATTAGCAAAAGTGCAAAAGGATCTTGGTGTGCTGATTGAACATTCATAGTCCTGTGAAGCTACCATCAATAACACAAATCAAATCAGATGGATTGGATTGCAAGTTGAAATAGGTAATTTTAACTCGTAGCTCATTTAGAACACTGCACAACTTTGGACACTACTTTCAAAACATAGGAACACATGATGCAATGAAATTGCAATTATCAAAAAGGACACAGTGTAATAGATTCTGAAAACAGCAATTCCGAGGCTTAAGGTTCTCATTCAGAATTGAACTTGCTTTTACTGTAAAAACTATGCTCAAATAGTGAAGTAAAACAGACCTCTAAAATAAAGATGCAAGCACATTATTTCAGTTAAACTGTGATTGCTGAACTAGAATGCACAAATATAAAAATAACAAATTGCATGCTAGATGAGATTAGTAAAACAAAGATCTTGGTCAGCCCTTGAACACAACCACTGTGCAATACAGCCTCTTGCAACCAGATTCAATTTTCATGATGGCATTTGGTACAAGGACAGCTACAATAAGACTCATTAACACATCTCACAATGTATCAGACACAGGATGATTTCAAACGTAGAGTATTCCATGCTATCCCAAAAACTACAATGACTGCATTTCAAAGAAATTTGTTATACAGTACGTGATGCACTTTGGGATGTCTGAAACAAAGTACTCTTTATAAATAAAAGTTTTTTTTCTTAAATATTCCAAAATATTATTTTATTAGTATCTTTTACTTTTAGAATAACCTCAAGCAAAAATGGTCTACACACAGATAGGTAATCTAAAATGCTAAACACTGAAAACTAGCAACAGGGAAATTTTAATTTTATATAGAACTGATTAAACTGGTTTCATTGTACAATACAATTAGATGGAAAGTTTATTTTTTATTTGATTTGCACTAAGTATTTTGAGTAGATGAGGGCTGGATGAAGGTATAGAGCTTGATTTGGACAAGGGAGGAATTTGAAGACACGAATTTTAAATTTTAGGTGTTGGGAGGACTGATGGATGAGTGGGGTAGGCTATGTATGACAAATTTAGGCAAACTGCAGCAAGAGAGCATTGGAGCAGGAAAGTCTAGCTGTGACAAAAGACGCAAGTGATTTGGCAGTGGAGGGGCTGTGGAAGGGGAAAGAAAGTACCGAATCATTTTAACACGATACAGTAACTGCTAATGAGAGATCTGTACCTGCAGACAAGTATGGATCTAGACTAAAACACATCTCTCAACATTTTTGTTAACTGAAATTTTACATTCTGGTGAACAGCACTAATCATTTAATTGCTCTTGAAATGTCAGTTGAAGAATTGTTATTCAACCTTTTTAGTTTTTGCAGTTAGTTGATATCAAGAACCAAAGCAGTATGGCAATCAAAACCTACCTTTGATGACAATAAAATGCTTACAAATTCAGCAATTAAGTACAGGTTCAACGTCTCAAATCTGGCAACCTCGTGACTGAGGCCGTGCCGATTTTCGGATTTCAGACCTCGCTGTTGGTGCTTTTCGCCGCCCGCCAATTTGCGCCGTGCCCCTGGTGCTGTGTTTTTTTTGCTGGTTTCCTTGTCCCTCAACGCCCGGTGGTTGGGCCGTCGCCATCTTGGCTGCCTCTCCCACTACAGGTGCAACGTGTCAAATCCGAAAACATAGCGGTGAAGCAGATAACTAGTCCGACCCGCTGGTTTTTGGACAATAATTCCAGATTTTATTTTACTGAATATCAAATAGGATTTTCTCAAAAATGTCCGGTTTTCGGACAATTCCGATTTTCGGACAGCCGGATTTGAGATGTTGTACCTGTATCACGACAGCTATTGCAAATGAGCTATAAATTTTTGACAAAGATTTCTAAGTGGCTTTAAAAATATTACTGATCAATTAATAAATAAGTTTATGTAACTCATTTGCACAGGTATTCTAAATAAATGTAAATCCAATTTAAAAAGCATACCAGAACTTCCCACTTCTTGGTTTGCTACTGTTACTGCATAACAAACAGGACAGAGCACCACATTTTGATTTGGAATAAATTAAATCCCTCAGCACATATGTTTAGTATGAGCTAATTATATTTCACTCAGAGCTGAATGAAAACATTCTTTTCATGATGCCATATCAGATTTCATATCCAATTTGTGCCCATGGCAACAAAACATATAAATTACAAGACATCGACATGATGACAATTTACATGTCTCGTTAATGGAAAGTTGCAAGCAACTTTTTCTTTCTGTAAATATTTTACTTGAACTCAAGAAATTATACTAAGTATTGACTTAGGATAAAGCATCAAGCTTTACTCAACCACAG
>NW_027254205.1:0-7428 GCF_044704955.1 Pristiophorus japonicus
GTGGGATGATCTGAGGAGTAATGTTTGGAATGATGTCTGGAATGATGTGCGGAATGAGGTGTGGAATGATATGTGGAATGATGTGTTGAATGATGTGTGGAATGATGTCTGGAATGATGTGTGGAATGATGTGCGGAATGATGTGTGGAATGGTGTGTGGAAGGATGTTTCGAATGATGTGTGGAATGATGTATAGAATGAGGTGTGGAATGGTGGGTGGAATGATGTGTGGAATGTTGTGTGGAATGATGTGTGGAATAATGTTTAGAATGAGGTGTGGAATGATGTGTGGAATTATGTTTATAATGATGTGTGGAATGAGGTTTGGAATGATGTGTGGAATGATGTTTGCAATGATGTGTGGAATGATGTGTGGAATGACGGGTGGAATGAGGTATGCAATGAAGTGTGGAATGAGGTGTGGAATGATGTGTGAAATGTCGTGTGGAATGAGTCTTGGAATTTTGTGTGGAATGATGTGTGGAATGATGTGTGGAATAATGTTTAGAACGTGGTGTGGAATGAGGTGTGGAATGATGTGTGCAATCATGTGTGGAATGATGTTTGGAATGATGTGTGGAATGATGTTTGGAATGTTGTGTGGAATGATGTGTGGAATGACGGGTGGAATGAGTTGTGGAATGCGGTGTGAAATGAGGTGTGGAATGAGGTGTGCAATGAGTTTGGAATGAGGTGTGGAATGATGCGTGCAATGATGCGTGGAATGGTGCGTGGAACGATGTGTGGATTGGTGTGTGGAATAAATAGTGGAATGAGGTTTAAAATGAAGTATGGAATGATCTGTGGAATGATGTGTGGAATGAGGTGTGGAATGATGTGTGGAATTATCCGTGGAATGTTGCATGGAATGATGCATGGAAGGATGTGTCCATTGAGGTATGGAATAAATTGTGGAATGATGTGTGGAATGATGAGTGGAATGATGTGTGGAATGATGTTTGAAATAATATTTAAATGAGGTGTGGAATGATGTGTGGAATGATTTGTGAAATGAGGTGTGGAATGATGTGTGGAATGATGAGTGGAATAATATGTGGAATGATGTGTGGATGATGTGTGGAATGAGGTGTGGAATGATGTGTGGAATGATGTGTGGAATGAGGCGTGTAATGATGTGTGTAACGAGGTGTGGAATGAGATGTGGAATGAGGTGAGGAATGATGAGGGGAATGATGTATGGAATGCTGAGTGTAATGATGCATGGAATGACGTGAGGAATGATGTGTGGAATGATGAGTGGAATGATGTTTGGAATGTGGTGTGGAATGATCAGTGGAATGATCAGTGGAATGATGTATGGAATGATGTGTGGAATGATGTGTGGAATGATGTGTGGAATGATGTGTGGAATGATGTGTGGAATGATGTGTGTAATGATGTTTGAAATGAGATTTGGAATGTTGTGTGGAATGATGTGTGGAATGACGGGTGGAATGAGTTGTGGAATGCGGTCTGAAATGAGGTGTGGAATGAGGTATGCAATGAAGTGTGGAATGAGGTGTGGAATGATGTGTGAAATAATGTGTGGAATAAGTTGTGGAATGAGGTGTGAAATGATGCGTGGAATGATGCGTGGAATGGTGCGTGGAACGATGTGTGGATTGGTGTGCGGAATAAATAGTGGAACGATGTTTAAAATGAAGTGTGGAATGATCAGTGGAATGATGTATGGAATGAGGTGTGGAATGATTTGTGGAATTATCCGTGGAATGTTGCATGGAATGATGCATGGAAGGATGTGTCCATTGATGTGTGGAATAAATTGTGGAATGATGTGTGGAATGATGAGTGGAATGATGTGTGGAATGATGTGTGGAATTATATTTAGAATGAGGTGTGAAATGATGTGTGGAATGATGTGTGGAATGAGGTGTGGAATGATGTGTGGAATGATGCGTGGAATGATGTGTAGAATAATGTTTGGAATGATGTGTCGAATGACGTGTAGAATGAGGTGTGGAATGGTGGGTGGAATGATGTGTGGAATGATGTGTGGAATGATATGTGGAATGAGGTGTGCAATTATGTGTGGAATTGAGAGTGGAATGATGCGGAGAATGATATGTGGAGTGACCTGTGGAATGAGTTGTGGAATGATGCATGGAATGATGTGTGGAATGACGTGTGGAATGATGTGCGTAATGATGTATGGAATGATCTGTGGAATGACGTGTGGAGTTACGTGTGGAATGATGTGTGCAATGCTGTGTGGAATGATGCTTGGAATGATGTTTGGAATGATGTGTGGAATGGTGTGTGGAATGATGTGTGGAATGATGTGTGGAATGAGTTTTGGAATGATGTATGGAATGATGTGTGGAATGATGTGAGGAATGATGTGTGGAATGAGGTGTGGAATGAGGTGTGGTATGGTTTGTGGAATGATGTGTGGAATGAGGAATGGAATAAGTTGTGGAATGATGTGGGGAATGATGCGTGAAATGATGCTTGGAAGGATGTGTGGTTTGATGTGTGGAATAAATAGTGGAATGATATTTATAATGAGGTGTGGAATGATGCGTGGAATGATGTGTGGAATGATGTGTCGAATGATGTGTGAAATGTTGCGTGGAATGATGCATCGAATCATGTGTGGATTGATGTGTGGAATGAATTGTGGAATGATGTGTGGACTGATGTGTGGAATGATGTTTAGAATGATGTCTGGAATGATGCGTGGAATGATGTGTGGAATGATGTGTAGAATGATGTGTGTAATGATGTATGGAATGATCTGTGGAATGACGTGAGGAATGATGTGTAGAATGAGGTGTGGAAAGATGTTTGGAATGATGTGTGGATTGAGGTGTGGAATGAGGTGTGGAATGATGCGTGGAATGATGTGTGGAATGATGTGTGGAATGAGATGTGAAATGATGTCTGGAATGATGTGTGGAATGATGTGTGGAATGATGTGTCGAATGACGTGTAGAATGAGGTGTGGAATGGTGGGTGGAATGATGTGTGGAATAGTGTGTGGAATGATATGTGGAATGAGTTGTGGAATGATGCGTGGAATCATGTGTGGAATGAAGTGTGGAATGATGTGTGTAATGATGTATGGAATGATCTGTGGAATGACGTGTGGAGTGACGTGTGGAATGATGTGTGCAATGCTGTGTGGAATGATGTGTGGAATGATGCTTGGAATGATGTTTGGAAATATGTGTGGAATGATGTGTGGAATGATGTGTGTAGTGACCGGTTGAATGAGCTGTGGAAAGATGCGTGGAATAATGTGAGGAATGACGTGTGGAATGATGGGTGCAATGCTTTGTGGAATGATGTGTGGAATGACGTTTAGAATGAGGTGTGAATTGATGTGTGGAATTATGTTTGGAATGTTGTGTGTAATGATGTTTGCAATGAGGTGTGGAATGATGTGTGGAATGATGTGTGGAATGATGTGTGGAATGATGTGAGGAATGATGTGTGGAATGATGTGTGGAGCGATGGGTATAATGTGTTGTGGAATGATGTGTGGAGCGATGGGTGGAATGATGTGTGGAATAATGTGTGGAATGAGGTTTGGAATAATGTGTGGAATGACGTTTGGAAAGATATGTGGAATGATGTGTGGAATGACGGGTGGAATGTGTTGTTGAATGAGGTGGGAAATGAGTTGTGGAATGATGTGTGGAATGAGGTGTCGAATGAGGTGAAGAATGACGTGTGGTATGACGTGTGGAATGATGTGTGCAATGATGTTTGGAATGAGTTTTGGAATGATGTGTGAAATGATGTGTGGAATGATGTGTGCAATGATGTGTGGAATGAGGTGTGGAATGAGGTGTGGAATGAGGTGTGGAATGATGCGTGGAATGATGCATGGAAGGATGTGTGGATTGATGTGTGTAATAAATTCTGGAATGATGTTTGGAATGATGAGTGGAATGATGTGCGGAATGATGTGTGGAATGAGGTGTGGAATGATGTGCGGAATGATGTGTGGTATAATGTGTGGAATGATGTGTGGAATGAGGTGTGGAATGCTGGACGGAATGATGTGTGGAATGATGCGTGGAATGATGTGTGGAATGATGTGTGGAATGATGCGTGGAATGAGGTGTGGAATGAGGAATGGAATGATGTGTGAAATGATGTGTGGAATGAGGTGTGAAATGATGCTTGGAATGATGTTTGGAAATATGTGTGGAATGATGTGTGGAATGATGTGTGTAGTGACCGGTTGAATGAGCTGTGGAATGATGCGTGGAATAATGTGAGGAATGACGTGTGGAATGATGTGTACAATGCTTTGTGGAATGAGGTGTGGAATGTCGTTTAGAATGAGGTGTGAATTGATGTGTGGAATGATGTTTGGAATGATGTGTGTAATGAGGTGTGGAATGTGATGTGGAATGATGTGTGGAATGATGTTTGCAATGAGGTGTGGAATGATGTGTGGAATGATGTGTGGAATGATGTGTGTAATGAGGTGTGGAATGTGATGTGGAATGATGTGTGGAATGATGTTTGCAATGAGGTGTGTAATGATGTATGGAATGATCTGTGGAATCACGTGAGGAATGACGTGTGGAATGATGTGTGCAATGCTTTGTGGAATGATGTGTGGAATGACGTTTAGAATGAGGTGTGAATTGATGTGTGGAATGATGTTTGGAATGATGTGTGTAATGATGTTTGCAATGAGGTGTGGAATGATGTGTGGAATGATGTGTGGAATGATGTGTGGAATGATGTGAGTAATGATGTGTGGAATGATGTGTGGAGCGATGGGTATAATGTGTTGTGGAATGATGTGTGGAGCGATGGGTGGAATGATGTGTGGAATAATGTGTGGAATGACGTTTGGAATGATGTGTGGAATGATGTTTGGAAAGATATGTGGAATGATGTGTGGAATGACGGGTGGAATGTGTTGTGGAATGAGGTGGGAAATGAGTTGTGGAATGATGTGTGGAATGAGGTGTCGAATGAGGTGAAGAATGATGTGTGGTATGACGTGTGGAATGATGTGTGCAATGATGTTTGGAATGAGTTTTGGAATGATGTGTGAAATGATGTGTGGAATGATGTGTGGAATGATGTGTGGAATGAGGTGTGGAATGAGGTGTGGAATGAGGTGTGGAATGATGCGTGGAATGATGCGTGGAATGATGCGTGGAAGGATGTGTGGATTGATGTTTGTAATAAATTCTGGAATGATGTTTGGAATGATGAGTGGAATGATGTGCGGAATGATGTGTGGAATGAGGTGTGGAATGATGTGCGGAATGATGTGTGGTATGATGTGTGGAATGATGTGTGGAATGAGGTGTGGAATGCTGGACGGAATGATGTGTGGAATGATGCGTGGAATGATGTGTGGAATGATGTGTGGAATGATGCGTGGAATGAGGTGTGGAATGAGGAATGGAATGATGTGTGAAATGATGTGTGGAATGAGGTGTGGAATGATGTGTGGAATGATGCATGGAATGATGTGCAGAAAAAGGTTTGGAATGATGCGTGGAATAATTTGTGGAATGAGGTTTGGAATGATGTGTGGAATGATGTTTGGAATGATGTGTGGAATGATGTGTGGAATACCGGTTGAAATGTGTTGTTGAATGAGGTGAGAAATGCGGTCTGGTATTATGTGTGGAATGACGTGTGTAATTAGGTGTGGAATGATGTGTGCAATGCTGTGTGGAATGATGTGTGGAATGATGTTTGGAATGATGTTTGGAATGATGCGTGGAATGATGTGTGGAAGGATGTGTGGATTGATGTGTGGAAGGATGTGTGGGTTGATGTGTAGATAAATAATGGAATGATTTTTAAAATGAGGTGTGGAATGATGGTGGAATGATGTGTGGAATGAGGTGTGGAATGATGTGTGGAATCATGTGTGTAATGAGATGTGGAATGAGGTGTGGAATGATGCGTGGATTGATGTGTGGAATAAATTGTGGAATGATGTTTGGAATGATGAGTGGAAGGATGTGTGGATTGATATATGGAATAAATTGTGGAATGATGTTTGGAATGATGAGTGGAATGATGTGTGGAATGATGTGTGGAATGAGGTGTGAAATGATGTGCGGAATGATGTGTGGTATGATGTGTGCAATGATGTGTGGAATGAGGTGTGGAATGCTGTATGGAATGAGGCGTGGAATGAGGAATGGAACGATGTGTGAAATGATGTGTGGAATGCTATGTGGTATAGGTTTGGAATGTTTGTGGAATGATGTGTAGAATGAGGTGTAGAAAAATGCGTGGAATGATGTGTGGAATGATGTGTGGAATGAGGTGTGGAATGATGTGAGGAATGATGCGTGGAATGATGTGTAGAATAAGGTTTGGAATGATGTGTGCAATAATGTGTGGAATGAGGTTTGGAATGACGTGTAGAATGAGGTGTGGAGTGGTGGGTGGAATGATGTGTGGAATGATGTGTGGAATGATATGTGGAATGAGGTGTGGAATAATGTGTGGAATTGTGTGTGGAATAATGTGTAGAATGATATGTGGAGTGACCCGTGGAATGAGTTGTGGAATGATGCGTGGAATTATTTGTGGAATGATGTGTGGAATGATGTGTGTAATGATGTATGGAATGATCTGTGGAATGACGTGAGGAATGACGTGTGGAATGATGTGTGCAATGCTGTGTGGAATGAGGTGTATAATGATGTGTGGGATGAGTTGTGGAATGATGTGTGGATTGATGTGTGGAATAATGTTTAGAATGAGATGTTAATTGATGTGTGGAATGATGTTTGGAATGATGTGTGTAATGAGGTGTGGAAAGTGGTGTGGAATGATGTGTGGAATGATGTGTGGAATGATGTGTGGAATGATGTGTGGAATGAGTTTTGGAATGATGTGTGGAATGATAAGAGGATTGATGTATGGACTGATGTGTGGAATGATGTTTAGAATGAAGTGTGGAATGATGCGTGGAATGATATGTGGAATGATGTGTGGAATGATCTGTGGAATGACGTGAGGAATGATGTGTGGAATTGTGGGTGGAATGATGTGTGTAATGATGTGTGGAATGATATGTGGAATGAGGTGTGCAATGATGTGTGGAATTGAGTGTGGAATGATGCGGAGAATGATATGTGGAGTGACCTGTGGAATGAGTTGTGGAATGATGCGTGGAATGATGTGTGGAATGACGTGTGGAATGAGGTGTGGAATGAGGTGTGGAATGATGCGTGGAATGATGTGTGGAATGATGAGTGGAATGAGGTGTGGAATGATGTCAGGAATGACGTGTGGTATGAGGTGTGGTATGTTGTGTGGAATGAGGTGTGGAATGATGCGTGTAATCATGTGTGGAATGATGTGTGGAATGAGGTGTGGAATGATGTCAGGAATGATGTGTGGAATGATGTGTGGAATGATGTGTGGAATGATGTTTGGAATGATGTGTCGAATGACGTGTAGAAT
>NW_027254206.1:0-7406 GCF_044704955.1 Pristiophorus japonicus
CTCGTTCTCCCCCCCACTCACCTCTCCCTCCCTCCTCCCCCCTCCCCCACTCACTTGTTCTCCCCCTTCCCCCCAACTCACTCGTTCTCTCCCTTCCCCCCACTTACTCGTTCTCCTCCCCACCCACGTGTTCTCCCCCTCGCCCAATTACTCGTTCTCCCCTCCCCCCCACCCCCCCCTCCCCCCACTCACTCGTTCTCCCCCTCCCCCCACTCACTCGTTCTGCCCCTCCCCTCCACTCACTCGTTCTCCCCTCACTCACTCGTTCTCCCCCTCCCCACAGTCACTCGTTCTCCCCCTCCCCCCAACCCCACTCACTCGTTCTCCCCCTCCCCCTAACTCACTCGTTCTCCCCCTCCCCCCACTCACTCGTTCTCCCTCTCCCCTCCCACTCACTCATTCTCCCCCTCACCCCCCCACTCACTCGTTCTCCCCCCCAACCACTCGTTCTCCCCCCCCACTCACTCGTTCTCCCCCCCCACCCCCACTCACTCGTTCTCCCCCTCCACTCCACTCACTCGTTCTCTCCCTCCCGCACTCACTCGTTTTCCCCCCACTCACTCGTTCTCCCCCCCCACTCACTCATTCTCCCCCTCCCCCCACTCATTCGTTCTCCCCCCACTCACTCGTTCTCCCCTCCTCCCACTCACTCGTTCTCGCCCTCCCCCCCACCCACACGTTCTCCCCCACCCCCCTCACTCACTCGTTCTCCCCTCCAACCCCACCCACTCGTTCTCCCCACCTCCCCTCACCCACTCGTTCTCCCCCACCCCCACTCACTCGTTCTCCCCCCCACTCACTCGTTCTCCCCCTCCCCCGCTCACTCGTTCTCCCCCTCCCCACCCCACACTCGTTCTATCCCTCCCCCCTCACCCCACTCACTCGTTCTCCCCCGCCCACCCCCACCCCCCACTCACTCGTTCTCCCCCTCCCACCCCAACCCCCACTCACTCGTTCTTCCCCACCCACTCACTCGTTCTCCGCCTCCCCCCCACTCCCCTCCCCCTCCCCCACTCACTCATTCTCCCCCTCCTCCCCCCACTCACTCGTTCTTCCCCTCCCCCCACTCACTCGATCACCCCCTCCCCCCCACTCACTCGTTCTCCCCCTCCACACCCACTCACTCATTCTCCCCCTCCCCCCCACTCACTCGTTCTCACTCTCCCCCCCACTCACTCGATCACCCCCTCCCCCCCACTTACTCGTTCTCCCCCTCCCCCCCACTCACTCGTTCTCCCCACCCCCTCACCCCCCACTCACTCGTTCTCCCCTCCCCCAATCACTCGTTCTCCCCCTCCCCCCCACCCACTCGTTCTCCCCACCCCCCACTCACTCGTTCTCCCCCTCCCCCCACTCACTCGTTCTCCCCCCCACTCACTCGTTCTCCCCCTCCCCCCACTCACTCATTATCCTCCCCACTCACTCGTACTCCCCCTCCCCCCACTCACTCGTTCTCCCACTACCTCAAGCCCACACTCGTTCTATCCCTCCCTCCTCACCCCCACTCACTCGTTCTCCCCCTCCCACCCCCACTCACTCGTTCTCCCCCTCCCCATTCACTCGTTCTCCCCACCCACTCCCCCCCACTCACTCATTCTCCCCCTCCCCCCCACTCACTCGTTTCCCCCCTCCCCTTCACGCCCCACTCACTCGTTCTCCCCCTCCCTGCCCACTCACTCATTGTCCCCCTCCCCCCCACTCACTCGTTCTCCCCCTCCCCCCCACCCACTCGTTCTCCCCCTCCCCCCACTCATTCGTTCTTCACCTCCCCCACTCACTCGTTCCCCCCCACTCACTCGTTCTCCCCCACCTCCCCACTCACTCGTTCTTACCCTCCTCCCCCACTCACTCGTTCTCCCCCTCCCCCCACTCACTTGTTATCCCCCCCATTCACTCGTTCTCCCCCAACCACTCACTCGTTCTCCCTCTCCCCCCCACTCACTCTCCCCCTCCCCCTCCCCTACTCACTCAGCTTCCCCCTCCCCCCGCCCCCCACTCGTGCTCCCCCTCCCCTACTCACTCATTCTCCCCCTCCACGCCCACACCCCACTCACTTGTTCCCCCCCCCACTCACTCGTTCTCCCCCACCTCCCCCACCCACTCGTTCTCCCCCACCCCTACTCACTCATTCTCCCCCTCCACCCCCACACCCCACTCACTTGTTCCCCCCCACCCACTCGTTCTCCCCCACCCCCACTCACTCATTCTCCCCCCCACTCACTCGTTCTCCCCCATCCCCCCCGCTCACTCGTTCTCCCCCTCCCCACACCCACTCACTCGTTCTCCCCCTCCCCTCCACTCACTCGTTCTCCCCCTCCCCTCCACTCACTCGTTCTCTCCCTCCCCGCACTCACTCGTTCTCCCCCCCCACTCACTCATTCTCCCCCTCCCCCCCACTCATTCGTTCTCCCCACCCCCCCTCACCCACTCGTTCTCCCCAACCCCCCTCACTCACTCGTTCTCCCACTCCAACCCCACCCACTCGTTCTCCCCCACCCCCCCTCACCCACTCGTTCTACCCCACCCCCACTCACTCGTTCTCCCCTCCTCCCACTCACTCGTTCTCGCCCTCCCCCCCCACCCACACGTTCTCCCCCACCCCCCTCACCCACTCGTTCTCCCCCACCCCCACTCACTCGTTCTCCCCCCCACTCAGTCGTTCTCCCCCTCCACCCCCACCCACTCGTTCTCCCCCACCCCCCCTCACCCACTCGTTCTCCCCCACCCCCACTCACTCGTTCTCCCCCCCACTCACTCGTTCTCCCCCTCCCCCCCGCTCACTCGTTCTCCCCCTCCCCACCCCACACTCGTACTATCCCCCCCCTTCACCCCACTCACTCGTTCTCCCCCTCCCACCCCACCCCCCACTCACTCGTTCTCCCCCTCCCACCCCAACCCCCACTCACTCGTTCTCCCCCCACCCACTCACTCGTGCTCCCCCTCCCCCCCACTCCCCCTCCCCCTCCCCCACTCACTCATTCTCCCCCTCCTCCCCCACTCACTCGTTCTTCCCCTCCCCCCCACTCACTCGATCACCCCCTTCCCCCCACTCACTCGTTCTCCCCCTCCCCCCACTTACTCGTTCTCCCCCTCCCCCCCACTCACTCGTTCTCCCCCACCCCCTCACGCCCCACTCACTCGTTCTCCCCTCACCCCACTCACTCGTTCTCCCCCTCCCCCCCACCCACTCGTTCTCCCCCACCCCCCACTCACTCCTTCTCCCCCTCCCCCCACTCACTCGTTCTCCCCCCCACTCACTCGTTCTCCCCCTCCCCCACTCACTCATTATCCTCCCCACTCACTCGTACTCCCCCTCCCCCCCACTCACTCGTTCTCCCACTACCTCAAGCCCACACTCGTTCTATCCCTCCCGCCTCACCCCCACTCACTCGTTCTCCCCCTCCCACCCCCACTCACTCGTTCTCCCCCTCCCCACTCACTCGTTCTCCCCACCCACTCCCCCCCACTCACTCATTCTCCCCCTCCCCCCCACGCACTCGTTTTCCCCCTCCCCTCCACACCCCACTCACTCGTTCTCCCCCTCCCTGCCCACTCACTCATTGTCCCCCTCCCCCCCACTCACTCGTTCTCCCCCTCCCCCCCACCCACTCGTTCTCCCCCTCCCCCCCACTCATTCGTTCTTCACCTCCCCCACTCACTCGTTCCCCCCCACTCACTCGTTCTCCCCCACCTCCCCACACACTCGTTCTTACCCTCCTCCCCCACTCACTCGTTCTCCCCCTCCCCCCACTCACTTGTTATCCCCCCCACTCACTCGTTCTCCCCCAACCACTCACTCGTTCTCCCTCTCCCCCCACTCACTCTCCCCCTCCCCCTCCCATACTCACTCATCTTCCCCCTCCCCCCACCCCCCACTCGTTCTCCCCCTCCCCTACTCACTCATTCTCCCCCTCCACCCCCACACCCCACTCACTTGTTCCCCCCCACTCACTCGTTCTCCCCCACCCCCCCACCCACTCGTTCTCCCGCACCCCCACTCACTCATTCTCCCCCCCACTCACTCGTTCTCCCCCACCCCCCCGCTCACTCGTTCTCCCCCTCCCCACCCCAGACTCGATCTATCCCTCCCCCCTCACCCCACTCACTCGTTCTCCCCCTCCCACCCCACCCCCCACTCACTCGTTCTCCCCCTCCCCACTCACTCGTTCTCCCCACCCACTCCCCCCCACTCACTCGTTCTCCCCCTCCACCCCCCACTCACTCGTTCTCCCCCACCCACTTACTCGTTCTCCCCCTCCCCCACTCTCTCATTCTCCCCCTCCTCCCCCAGTCACTCGTTCACCCCCACCACCCCACTCACTCGATCACCCCCTCCTCCCCACTCACTTGTTCTCCCCCACCCCCTCACCCCCCACTCAATCGTTCTCCCCTCCCCCCACTGACTCGTTCTCCCCCTCCCCCACCAACTCGTTCTCCACCACCCCCCACTCACTCGTTCTCCCCCACCCCCCACTCACTCGTTATCCGCCCCACTCACTCATTCTCCCCCTCCCCCCACTCACTCGTTTTCCCCCTCCCCTCCACGCCCCACTCACTCGTTCTCCCCCTCCCTGCCCACTCACTCATTGTCCCCCTCCCCCCCACTCACTCGTTCTCCCCCTCCCCCCCACCCACTCGTTCTCCCCCTCCCCCCACTCATTCGTTCTTCACCTCCCCCACTCACTCGTTCCCCCCCACTCACTCGTTCTCCCCCACCTCCCCACACACTCGTTCTTACCCTCCTCCCCCACTCACTCGTTCTCCCCCTCCCACCCCACCCCCCACTCACTCGTTCTCCCCCTCCCCACTCACTCGTTCTCCCCACCCACTCCCCCCCACTCACTCGTTCTCCCCCTCCACCCCCCACTCATTCGTTCTCCCCCACCCACTCACTCGCTCTCCCCCTCCCCCACTCTCTCTTTCTCCGCCTCCTCCCCCACTCACTCGTTCTCCCCCACCACCCCACTCACTCGATCACCCCCTCCTCCCCACTCACTTGTTCTCCCCCACCCCCTCACCCCCCACTCAATCGTTCTCCCCTCCCCCCACTGACTCGTTCTCCCCCTCCCCCCACCCACTTGTTCTCCCCCACCCCCCACTCACTCGTTCTCCCCCACCCCCCACTCACTCGTTATCCTCCCCACTCACTCGTTCTCCCCCTCCCCCCCACTCACTCGTTCTCCCACTACCTCAAGCCCACACTCGTTCTCCCCCACCCCCACTCACTCGTTTTCCCCCTCCCCTCTACGCCCCACTCACTCGTTCTCCCCCTCCCCCCCACTCACTCGTTCTCCCCCACCTCCCCACTCACTCGTTCTTCCCCTTCTCCCCCACTCACTCGTTCTCCCCCTCCCCCCACTCACTCGTTATCCCCCCACTCACTCGTTCTGCCCCTCCCCCCATTCACTCGTTCTCCCCCTCCCCCCACCCCAAACTCGTTCTATCCCTCCACCCTCACCCCCACTCACCCGTTCCCCCCCTTCCACTCCACCACCCACTCACTCGTTCTCCCTCCCCACTCACTCGTTCTCCCCCAACCACTCACTCGTTCTCCCTCTCCCACCCACTCACTCTCCCCCTCCCCCTCCCCCACTCACTCATCCTCCCCCCACCCTCCACTCGTTCTACCCCTCCCCTACTCACTCATTCTCCCCCTCCCCCCCACACCCCACTCACTTGTTCCCCCCCACTCACTCGTTCTCCCCCACCACCCCAACTCACTCGTTCTCCCCCTACCCCCACTCACTAGTTCTTCCCCTCCCCCCCACTCACTCGTACCTCCTCTCCCACCCCACCCCCCACTCACTCGTTCTCCCCCTCCCCCACCACCCCCACTCACTCGTTCTCCCCCTCCTCCCCCACTCACTCGTTCTCCCCCTACCCCCACTCACTCGTTCTCCCCCTCCCCCCCACTCACTCGTACCTCCCCCTCCCACCCCACTCCCCACTCACTCGTTCTCCCCCTCCCCCACCACCCCCACTCACTCGTTCTCCCCCTCCTCCCCCACTCACTCGTTCTCCCCTACCCCCACTCACTCGTTCTCCCCCTCCCCACTCACTCGTTCTCCCCACCCACTCCCCCCCCACTCACTCGTTCTCCCCCACCCACTCACTCATTCTCCCCCTCCTCCCACTCACTCTCCCCCTCCCCCTCCCCCACTCACTCATTCTCCCCCTCCCCCCACCCCCTACTCATTCTCCCCCTCCCCCCCACTCACTCTACCCCTCCCCCTCCCCTACTCACTCATTCTCCCTCTCCCCCCCACACCCCACTCACTTGTTCCCCCTACTCACTCGTTCTCCTCACCACCCCCACTCACTCATTCTCCCCCTCCTCCCCCACTCACTCGTTCTCCCCTCCCCCCCATTCATTCGATCACCGCCTCCCCCCCACCCACTCGTTCTCCCCCTCCACCCCCCACTCACTCGTTCTCCCCCACCCACTCACTCGTTCTCCCCCTCCCCCACTCTCTCATTCTCCCCCTCCTCCCCCACTCACTCGTTCTCCCCCACCCCCACTCACTCGTTTTCCCCCTCCCCTCTACGCCCCACTCACTCGTTCTCCCCCTTCCCCCCACTCACTCGTTCTCCCCCACCTCCCCACTCACTCGTTCTTCCCCTACTCCCCCACTCACTCGTTCTCCCCCTCCCCCCACTCACTCGTTATCCCCCCACTCACTCGTTCTGCCCCTCCCCCCATTCACTCGTTCTCCCCCTCCCCCCACCCCAAACTTGTTCTATCCCTCCACCCTCACCCCCACTCACCCGTTCCCCCCCTCCCACTCCACCACCCACTCATTCGTTCTCCCTCCCCTGTCACTCGTTCTCCCCCAACCACTCACTCGTTCTCCCTCTCCCCCTCACTCCCTCTCCCCCTCCCCCTCCCCCACTCACTCATCCTCCCCCCACCCCCCACTCGTTCTCACCCTCCCCTACTCACTCATTCTCCCCCTCCCCCCCCACACCCCACTCACTTGTTCCCCCCACTCACTCCTTCTCCCCCACCACCCCAACTCACTCGTTCTCCCCCTACCCCCACTCACTAGTTCTCCCCCTCCCCCCCACTCACTCGTACTTCCCCTCCACCCCACCCCCCACTCACTCGTTCTCCCCCTCCCCCACCACCCCCACTCACTCGTTTTCCCCCTCCTCCCCCACTCACTCGTTCTCCCCCTACCCCCACTCACTCGTTCTCCCCCTCCCCCCCACTCACTCGTACCTCCCCCTCCCACCCCACCCCCCACTCACTCGTTCTCCCCCTCCCCCACCACCCCCACTCACTCGTTCTCCCCCTCCTCCCCCACTCACTCGTTCTCCCCCTACCCCCACTCACTCGTTCTCCCCCTCCACACTCACTCGTTCTCCCCACCCACTCCCCCCCACTCACTCGTTCTCCCCCACCCACT
>NW_027254207.1:0-7395 GCF_044704955.1 Pristiophorus japonicus
CTCCGACAGTGCGGGGCTCCCTCAGTACCCGTCCCTCCGACAGTGCGGGCGCTCCCTCAGTACTGCCCCTCCGACAGTGCGGGGCTCCCTCAGTACTGCCCCTCCGACAGTGCAGCACTCCCTCAGTACCGCCCCTCCGACAGTGCGGGGCTCCCTCAGTACTGCCCCTCCGACAGTGCGGCACTCCTCAGTACTGCCCCTCCGACAGTGCAGCACTCCCTCAGTACTGCCCCTCCGACAGTGCGGCGCTCCCTCAGTACTGCCCCTCGACAGTGCGGGGCTCCCTCAGTACCGCCTCGAGTGCGGCACTCCTCAGTACTGCCCCTCCGACAGTGCGGCACTCCCTCAGTACTGCCCCTCCGACAGTGCGGGCTCCCTCAGTACTGCCCCTCCGACAGTGCGGCGCTCCCTCAGTACTGCCCCTCCGACAGTGCGGCGCTCCCTCAGTACCGCCACTCCGACAGTGCGGCGCTCCCTCAGTACTGCCCTTCCGACAGTGCGGCACTCCCTCAGTACCGCCACTCCGACAGTGCGGCGCTCCTCAGTACTGCCCCTCCGACAGTGCGGCGCTCCCTCAGTACTGCCCCTCCGACAGTGAACCTGTTCCCGGGAGCAGGAGGGTGGGTAACCAGAGGGACACAGATTGACGATAATCGGCGATGGAACCACGAGGGGGAGATGGGGAGAATGTGTTTACGCAGCGAGTTGTTGTGATCGGGAACGCGCTGCCTGAAAGCTCGGTGGGAGCAGATTCAATAGTAACTTTCAAACCGGGAATTGGATAAATACCTGAAGGGGGAAAATGTGCCGGGGCTGTGGGGAAAGGGCAGGGGGGAGTGTGGGACTGATTGGGTTGCTCTGTCACAGACCCAGTACAGCACGGGCTCCATGGGCCCAATGGGATCTTCCTGTGCGGTGTGGTTCGGTGAGCGGTGCAGTGTTGGTTTCCTGCCAGTCGTGGCCTTCGGTGAGCTGTGGGAGGCTGTGCTGCCCCCAGAGGCCGGGAGGGGTAACGCTGCAAACTCCTCCAAGGGTCCCACCGACATGAGCAGGGGATTGGGTGAAGGAACGGGTTCCCTCGTGACCCAGGAGCTTAACCCCCCCCCCCCAAACCCACCACCTTCCTTTTCTCTCCACAGGGACCTGGATCTCTCGGAGTTCCTCATCAATCCCAAGGCTAAAAACTCCAAGTATGATCTGATCGCTGTCTCCAACCATTACGGGGGTTTGCGGGATGGACATTGTAAGTATCTCGTCCGTGCGGTTTCGGGAACAGGAGGAGGCCGGTCAGCCCCTCGAGCCTGTTACATTAGGAACAGGAGGAGGCTGTTCAGCCCCTCGAGCCTGTTACATTAGGGACAGGAGGAGGCCGTTCAGCCCCTCGAGCCTGTTACATTAGGGACAGGGAGGAGGCCGTTCAGCCCCTCGAGCCTGTTACATTAGGGACAGGAGGAGGCCGTTCAGCCCCTCGAGCCTGTTACATTAGGGACAGGAGGAGGCCGTTCAGCCCCTCGAGCCTGTTACATTAGGGACAGGAGGAGGCCGTTCAGCCCTCGAGTCTGTTACATTCCCTCCCTCCTCCTGTCGCCCCCTCGGTCCCGCAGGCCATTTAGGACTGAGATGAGGAGGAATTTCTTCACTCGGAGGGAGGTGACTCTTTGGAACTCTCTGCCCCAGAGGGCTGTGGAGGCTCAGTCGTTGAGGAGATTCCAGGCTGAGATCGTTGGGTTTTTGGGCTCGAGGGGAATCGAGGGATCGGGCGGGGAAGTGGAGTTGAGGTCGATGATCAGCCGCGATCTGATTGGATGGTGGAGCGGGCTCGAGGGGCCGAATGGCCTCCTGCTCCTATTTCTGACGTTTTTTTATGAGATGGCAGTCGGGGGCCGAGGCGTTTAACCGCTGGTGTCCGTTTACAGATACGACCATCGCGCGGAACAAGGACGACGGTCGCTGGTATTACTTCGATGACAGTAAGGTGACCTTCGCCTCGGTGGACCATGTGGTGGTGAGTGAGGGGGGCGCCATCCCAGACTTAATTCCGCTCCGCGCTCCACTGTCCCAACACATTCCCGCCCGGCCTCCCACCTCCGACCCTCCGTGACCGTCAGCTCGTCCAAAACCCCGCGAACCCCGTCTCCTAACTCGCGCCCAGTCCCACTCACCCATCAACCCCTGTGCTCACTGACCCCGTGTCCTAACTCGCACCCAGTCCCACTCACCCATCACCCCCTGTGCTCACTGACCCCGTGTCCCAACTCACACCCAGTCCCACTCACCCATCACCCCCTGTGCTCACTGACCCCGTGTCCTAACTCACACCCAGTCCCACTCACCCATCACCCCCTGTGCCCCGTGTCCTAACTCACACCCAGTCCCGCTCACCCATCACCCCCTGTGCCCCGTGTCCTAACTCACACCCAGTCCCACTCACCCATCACCCCCTGTGCTCACTGACCCCGTGTCCTAACTCGCACCCAGTCCCACTCACCCATCACCCCCTGTGCTCACTGACCCCGTGTCCTAACTCACACCCAGTCCCGCTCACCCATCACCCCCTGTGCCCCGTGTCCTAACTCGCACCCAGTCCCGCTCACCCATCACCCCCTGTGCTCACTGACCCCGTGTCCTAACTCTCACCCAGTCCCACTCACCCATCACCCCCTGTGCTCACTGACCCCGTGTCCCAACTCACACCCAGTCCCACTCACCCATCACCCCCTGTGCTCACTGACCCCGTGTCCTAACTCTCACCCAGTCCCACTCACCCATCACCCCCTGTGCTCACTGACCCCGTGTCCCAACTCACACCCAGTCCCACTCACCCATCACCCTCTGTGCTCACTGCCCCGTGTCCTAACTCGCACCCAGTCCCACTCACCCATCACCCCCTGTGCTCACTGACCCCGTGTCCTAACTCGCACCCAGTCCCACTCACCCATCACCCCCTGTGCTCACTGCCCCGTGTCCTAACTCACACCGAGTCCCACTCACCCATCACCCCCTGTGCTCACTGACCCGTGTCCTAACTCGCACCCAGTCCCACTCACCCATCACCCCCTGTGCTCACTGCCCCGTGTCCTAACTCACACCGAGTCCCACTCACCCATCACCCCCTGTGCTCACTGCCCCGTGTCCTAACTCGCACCCAGTCCCACTCACCCATCACCCCCTGTGCTCACTGACCCCGTGTCCCAACTCACACCCAGTCCCACTCACCCATCACCCCCTGTGCCCCGTGTCCTAACTCACACCCAGTCCCACTCACCCATCACCCCCTGTGCCCTGTGTCCCAACTCACACCCAGTCCCACTCACCCATCACCCCCTGTGCCCCGTGTTCCAACTCACACCCAGTCCCACTCACCCATCACCCCCTGTGCTCACTGACCCCGTGTCCTAACTCACACCCAATCCCACTCACCCATCACCCCCTGTGCCCCGTGTCCCAACTCACACCCAGTCCCACTCACCCATCACCCCCTGTGCTCACTGACCCCGTGTCCCAACTCACACCCAGTCCCACTCACCCATCACCCCCTGTGCCCCGTGTCCTAACTCGCACCCTGTCCCGCTCACCCATCACCCCCTGTGCCCCGTGTCCCAACTCACACCCAGTCCCGCTCACCCATCACCCCCTGTTCTCACTGCCCCCGTGTCCTAACTCACACCCAGTCCCACTCACCCATCACCCCCTGTGCCCCGTGTCCTAACTCACACCGAGTCCCACTCACCCATCACCCCCTGTGCTCACTGACCCCGTGTCCTAACTCACACCCAGTCCCACTCACCCATCACCCCCTGTGCTCACTGACCCCGTGTCCTAACTCACACCGAGTCCCACTCACCCATCACCCCCTGTGCCCCGTGTCCTAACTCGCACCCAGTCCCACTCACCCATCACCCCCTGTGCTCACAGCCCCGTGTCCTAACTCACACCCAGTCCCACTCACCCATCACCCCCTGTGCTCACTGACCGATATTTGCTCCCGCTGCAGCAACGCCTCCATTTCAAAACTCTCAATTATCGTGTTTAATTTCCTCCGTGGCCTCCTCGCCCCTCCCTATCTCGGTAACCTCCTCGAGCCCCTACACCCCTCCCTATCTCTGTAACCCCCTCCAGCCCCTACACCCCTCCCTATCTCTGTAACCTCCTCCAGCCCCTACACCCCTCCCTATCTCTGTAACCTCCTCCAGCCCCTACACCCCTCCCTATCTCTGTAACCTCCTCCAGCCCCTACACCCCTCCCTATCTCTGTAACCCCCTCCAGCCCCTACACCCCTCCCTATCCCTGTAACCCCCTCCAGCCCCACAATGTTGATCCTTTGCCCGATCGCCTGCTCAGGTTGGTGGGACCCTTCGAAGAGTTTGCAGCGTTACCCCTCCCGGCCTCTGGGGGCAGCACAGCCTCCCACAGCTCACCGAGGACCACTAGTGGTGGACAACCAACACTGCACCGCTCCCTGAACCACAGCGCACAGCAGGATCCCATTGGGGCCATGGAGCCCGTGCTGTGCCGGCTCTGTGACAGAGCGTCCCCAATCAGTCCCACACTCCCCCCCTGCCCTTTCCCCACAGCCCAGGCACATTTTCCCTCTTCAGGTATTTATCCAATTCCCGGTTTGAAAGTCACTATTGAATCTGCTCCCACCGAGCTTTCAGGCAGCGCGTTCCCGATCACAACAACTCGCTGCGTAAACACACTCTCCCCATCTCCCCCTCTGGTTCCATCGCCGATTATCGTCAATCTGTGTCCCTCTGGTTACCCACCCTCCTGCTCCCGGGGAACAGGTTCTCCCGATCCACTCGATCAAAACCCTTCATCAGTTCGAACCCCTCGATTCAATCTCCCCTCAACCTTCTCTGCTCCGAGGTGAACAACCCCGGCTTCTCCAGTCCGTGCGCGGTGCCAGCGGGAAGGATTAACCCCCCCCCCTCGTTTCCCCTTTGTCGACAGACCAACGCGGCCTACGTCCTGTTCTACCAGCTACAAGACAAGATACGTCGGCCCGCGGATCCCGGGGCCTGCGCGAGCGGGGAGGAGAAACGGCTGGCGGGGGACGAGGAGACGATGGACCTGGACTGAACGCACCTTCGCTCCACCCCCCCCCCGGGGGGGGGGAGGTGGGGAGGCCGCCCTTGTGACTGGAACTCCCCTCGACCCCACAACCCTCCGCCCCCTCCCCTCCCGGGCCCCACCGCTCAGTTCAAGCTTCTCCGGCCAGGGTAGAGACGTACTGGATTGGCCGGAGGAGGGAGGGGGGGGGGGAGGGAGAGGCAATGGGGCCGTGCCCCCCCCCAGCCCCTCCCCCTAACTTCAATCTCTAACCCATTGCGGCTGCACTGCTTTCCAATTTTAATTACCGATAGGCGCCCATGTCTGTTCTTGGTTCAGAGCGAGTTTTCCATCTTTAATTTCTCTCCCGCTGACCCAGCGGTTTCGCGCGCGCGCGCGAGCTCCTTGTACTGATCGCCCCGGCGGGAGAGGGAAGGGCCGGGTGACGCTGGGTGTGTTGGGGGGTGGGGGGAGGGGTCGCGCCAAGGAATGGGGGGAGGGGAAGGTTTCCCTCGCTTCCTCCGCCCTTCCCCCCCCCCCCCCCCAAACTCAAACCAGCCAGATATCCGCGAGAGGCTGAGGGCGGGGGGGGGGGGCGCGGCTGTGGAGACGGGAGTCGCCGAGGGGGCAGGAGGGAGCCTCGGTCACTCGCCGAGGGGGCAGGAGGGAGCCTCGGTCACTCGCCGAGGGGGCAGGAGGGAGCCTCGGTCACTCGCCGAGGGGGCAGGAGGGAGCCTCGGTCACTCGCCGAGGGGGCAGGAGTGAGCCTCGGTCACTCGCCGAGGGGGCAGGAGTGAGCCTCGGTCACTCGCCGAGGGGGCAGGAGGGAGCCTCGGTCACTCGCCGAGGGGGCAGGAGGGAGCCTCGGTCACTCGCCGAGGGGGCAGGAGGGAGCCTCGGTCACTCGCCGAGGGGGCAGGAGTGAGCCTCGGTCACTCGCCGAGGGGGCAGGAGGGAGCCTCGGTCACTCGCCGAGGGGGCAGGAGTGAGCCTCGGTCACTCGCCGAGGGGGCAGGAGGGAGCCTCGGTCACTCGCCGAGGGGGCAGGAGGGAGCCTCGGTCACTCGCCGAGGGGGCAGGAGGGAGCCTCGGTCACTCGCCGAGGGGGCAGGAGGGAGCCTCGGTCACTCGCCGAGGGGGCAGGAGGGAGCCTCGGTCACTCCCCGAGGGGCAGGAGTGAGCCTCGATGCTGTGTGTAGAATTCTGCGTCCTCTCTTTCTCTCCCCCCCCCCCCCCCCTCCCGAATGCCCTCACCGGGGACGTGGCTTGCCCCCTGGGTGCCAGAGGCAGCGTGATATTTGACTGTGCGAGGCTTCGCACCCCCACCCTGTCCTGTCCTCCCCTGTGCCTCGCGCACACACTGGGGGGGGGGGGGGGGGAGGAGAGAGACCCCGGGATGATCTCCACACCCCCCACCCCCCCTCCGGCCCCCAGCAGAGGTCCTGAGGACAGCCGCGAATGGCCCGCCCCCTAGCAGTGACTCGCTGACACAGCGCGGCCCGTGGGTGGGGCCTGGGATCTTGCTGTGCCGCGCACGCGGTGGGACTCAGTACCTCTCTGGGCGGCCACACCGATTCAGGATTCTGAAAGAATGGAATTATATTTTCTCCCTCCGATCGGACTAATAATCTCAGGGATTTACTGTTAAACAGTTACATTATAAAGCAATTTCTGCATTACCCCCCCATCGGGCTCGGAGTCCGTGCCCCATTCAGCCCCCAGACTCAGCATCTCTGTCACCCCCGTCCCCGAGCGTAAGGAGATCTCGAACTCTCTCTCATTTTTATATATTGTTATCTTTGTGGGTTTTTTTAATATGCGGCCTTAACCCTGGGGCGGGTGGGGTCAAGGAGGGTCGGCGGGGTCAGCTTGGGGTCAAGGGGGGTCAAGGAGGGTCAGCTTGGGGTAAAGGAGGGTTGGTGGGGTCAAGGAGGGTCAGCTTGGGGTCAAGGAGGGTCGGCGGGGTCAAGGAGGGTCGGCGGGGTCAGAGCAGGGTCAGCGTGGGGTCACGGAGGGTCAGGGCGCAGGGTCCGCGCTTTCGCCCCCCGCGACCCGCACGGGGAAGGTTTACGGTGTGAGATTTAATATAAGCACAGCTCTATTTATAACATGTCCGAAACCCCCCCCCCTCCCCGTGCTCCCTGCGGGGTCCTGCCCTCGGACACCGCGTCCCGCAGCGGGAGAGCCGCTCGTGTGTTTGGGCGCACGGGTAACGCGCCCACGCTCCCGGATTGTGAGCGGCCGGCGGGGAGTCGGGAATCAGCCTGTACGTGGTGGGACCTCTGTCCCATGGGGGGAGGGGGGGTGGAGCGGAGGGGGGGGGGGAGAGGGGGAGGAGGGGG
>NW_027254208.1:0-7344 GCF_044704955.1 Pristiophorus japonicus
GACCGTTGCACACCTGCCACCACACGGGCTTGACAGAGCTAGGTCTTGGTCCAGAGGCAAGGATTACCCAAGGCGACCACAGACCAAGCTCTGCTGCATGGACCAAGTGTGTACACATGTGCCGA
Organism: Pristiophorus japonicus; assembly: GCF_044704955.1. Taxonomy (NCBI): domain Eukaryota; kingdom Metazoa; phylum Chordata; class Chondrichthyes; family Pristiophoridae; genus Pristiophorus; species Pristiophorus japonicus. Next base: position 126 of record NW_027254208.1, read on the forward strand.
CTATCCATAGATCGCAGTGTGCGCTGGCCCGTACTGTCCCTGGGCCTTCGCCTCTCCTGAGCCCCGATCTCACACCGCCCCTCCGCCCCGATCAAATATGGAGCAGTCAGAAACAGGACATCAATTAGTCCCTCTAATCTTGGAGACATCAAATATTAACACTGTTATTTGAAATATCATAATATTAAACTCCAGCCTAGTTGAAGTGTTATTAACATCAGCAGAAACAAACACCAACTTTGTTAATATTGAACATTTAATGTCAATTATTCCATTTTTTCTAATATTTAATTGAACAATGTCGAAAATGTTTCCACCCGGTTTCGAACCGGGGACCTTTCGCGTGTTAGGCGAACTTGATAACCACTACACTACAGAAACACTGCGATTGATATGTTGCTAGGAATCTAACCTAGCCTTAACCTACACAGCTGGCCGATACTTCAGGAGCTGGTTTTTCGAGAATAGAATGAATGTGCGATCTTTCGGAAGGCTGTGTGTGTGGCAGGAATTGATCTCGTGTTTCCCAGACTTTACACATAGGAACAGGAGCGAGTGGTTAGGATCTGGGATGCACGGCTTGAAAGGGCGGTGGAGAGAGACTCAATATTATCTTTCAGATGGGAGTTGGAAAAGTGTCTGATGGAAAAACAATTGCAGTACGATGGGGGAAGGGCGCGGGAGTGGGACTCGCTGAGAGTCGGCACGGGCTCGATGGGCCGAATGGCCTACCGTGCTGTAACCATTCCATGATTCGATAAGTTAGTGGCACATTTCAAAGTGTGGGTGGAAGCAGAACATTGCAAAGGTACATGGATTGAGTCGGCAAAACTAGAGGCATCTGATTCAGGAGATTCGCGGGGCACGGAAATTCGGGAGTTTAATGACTTTGAAAGGAACATTTTTGCTTTGTGCCGTTTCGGTCAGAGAAATGTTTGTGAAAGGAATTTTTTGCAGAAAGGGACGCAACATTTAGCCTTCTACCTGAACACTTGTTTCTGGGTGTCAGGTCACATTTCGTTTCAATGTTATTCTTCCAGAATTGCTGTAAGAACATAAGAACATAAGAATTAGGAACAGTAGTGGGCCATCTAGAACCTCGAGCCTGCTCCAACTTCCCCAACATCGGGAACAATCTCCACGCATCTAACCTGACCAGTCCCATCAGAATATTGTATGTTTCGATGAGATCCCCTCTCATTCTTCTAAACTCCAATGTATAAAGGGCCAGTTGATCCAGTCTCTCCTCATATGTTAGTCCAGCCATCCCGGGAATCAGTCTGGTGAACCTTTGCTGCACTCCATCAATAAAAAGAACGTCCTTCCTCAGATTAGGAGACCAAAATAGAAAACAATGTTCCAGTTGAGGCCTCACCAAGGCCCTGTACAACTGCAATAAGAACTCCCTGCTCCTATACTCAAATCACCAAGCTATGAAGGCCAACATACGATTTACCTTTTTCCTGCCAACTGTAACTGTATGCCAACTTTCAGTGACTGATGAACCATGACACCCAGGTCTCATTGCAACTCCCCTTTTCCTAATCTGCCACCATTCAGATAATATTCTGTCTTCACGTTTTTGCCCTCAAAGTGGATAACCTCACATTTATCCACATTTTACTGCATCTGCCATGAATTTGTCCACTCACCTAACCTGTCTAAGTCACCCTGCAGTCCCTTAGCGTCCCCCTCACAGCTCACACCGCCACCCAGTTTGGTGTCATCTGCAAACATAGAGATATTGCACTCAATTCCTTCATCCAAATCATTGATGTATATTGAAAAGAGCTGGGGTCCCAGCACTGAGCCCTGAGGCACTCCACTAGTCAATGCCTGCCATTCTGAAAAGGACCCTTTTATCCCAACTCTCTGCTTCCTGTCTGCCAACCAGTTCTCGATCCAGGTCAGTATATTACCCCCAATACCATGTGCTTTGATTTTGCACAGCAATCTCTTGTGTGGACCCTTGTCAACAACCTTTTGAAAGTCCAAATATACCACATCCACTGGTTCTCCCTTGTCCACTCTACTAGTTACATCCTCAAAAATTCCAGAAGAATTGTCAAGCATGAATTACCTTTCATAAATCCATGCTGACTTGGACCGATCCTGTCACTGCTTTCCAAATGCGCTGCTATTTCATCCTTAATAATTGATTCCAACATTTTCCCCACTACTGATTCAGGCTAACCAGTGTATAATTACCCGCTTTCTCTCTCCCTCCCTTCTTAAAAAGTGGTTTTACATTAACTACCCTCTAGTCGATAGGAACTGATCCCGAGTCAATAGCCTGTTGGAAAATGATCACCAATGCATCCACTATTTCTAGGGCTACTTCCTTAAGTACTCTTAGATGCAGACTATCAATCCCCGGGGATTTATTATCATTCAATCCCATCAATTTCCCACCTCATAAGGATATCCTTCAGTTCCTCCTTCTCACTCGACCCTCGGTCCCCTAGTACTTTTGGAAGGTTATTCGTGCCTTCCTTCGTGAAGACGGAACTGAAGTATTTGGTCAATTGGTCTGCCATTACTTTGTTCCCCATTATAAATTCACCTCAATCCGACTGCAAGGGACCGAAAGTTGTCTTCACTAATCTTTTTCTCTTCACATATTTAAAGAAGCTTTTGCAGTCAGTTTTTATGTTCCAAGCAAGCTTCCTCTCATAATCCATTTTCCCCCTCCTAATGAAACCCTTCGTCCTCCTCTGTTGAATTCTAAATTTCTACCAGTCCTCAGGTTTGTACCTTTTTCAGGCCAATTTATCTGCCTCTTCCTTGGTTTTAGCACTATCTTTAATTTCCCTTGTTAGCCACGATTGAGCAACGTTCTCCGTTCTATTTTTATCCAGACAGGGATGTGCAATTGCTGAAGTCACCCATGTGATCTTTAAATGTTTGCCATTGTCGATCCACCGTCAACCCTTTAAGTATCCTTGGCCAGTCTATTCTAGCCAATTCACACCTCATACCGTCAAAGTTACCTTTCCTTAATTTCAGGACCCAAGTTTCTGAATTAACTGTGACACTCTCCATCTTAATGAAGAATTCTACCATATTATGTTACTCGTCCCCAAGGGGCCTCGCACAACAAGATTGCTAATTTGTCCCTTCTCATTACACATCACCCAGTCAAGGATGGCCAGCGCTCTTCTGGGTTGAGAAAACCATCCAAAATTCACTCCATTAAATCCTCCTCCACCACATTACTACCATGTGGTTAGCCCAATCACGATGTCGATTAAACTCACCCATGATAACTGCTGTCCCACCACTGCACACATCGCTTCTTTCTTGTTTGATGCTGTCCCCAACCTTACCACGACGAACCAGTCAGACAGACATTGCAGCAAGGGTCTGTTTTTGTGAAACAGCAATTGCTAAAAGAACAGTGAGCCTGACATGATTTGAATACGCAACCCTTTGGTCTAGAGTCAGACGCACTACCGTTGCACCACAAGCTCTACACAGTAGTTAAGCAATGTTCGTCTATATGAAGGTTCTGCAATACAAGGCGCTTTAAAATCCCCGCCCATTCCCACCAGTTTTCAAAAGCAGCGCTCACCTGACAGTCACCGGATGGTTTGTTCGAAAACTTTTCTCTAGCTTTCACAGGAAAGCATCATTAATTAACCCCTCACCTTCTTTTGCACAATCAAACAAATGCTAACTCAGGGACACTCCATACTTCAATCACTTGGCCTGTGCTTTGGGGAGCGGGCAGGGAAGTGGACCTGAGTCCATGATCAGATCAGCAATGATCGTATTAAATGGAGGAGCAGGATCGAGAGGCCGTATGGCCCATTCCTGCTCCTATTTCTTATGTTCTTATGTTCGTATGCATGTTAACCCATTTTACTCACTGTATTTTAGCTTTCTGATTCAAAGTGTTCATTGCCGATGACACCAGGTATCTGGGGCAACTTTTATCAAATTTATCAGCACCGATTATTCCTACCGTGCACACAAAATACAATCAGTAGTGAGGATAAAATGCCACAGTATGTATTTTCAGATTCAACGCAGTAGCATTTCAAATAAAGTGAAATAATTTTACACTGAAATGATTTGCAAGTGTTACTTGTATTTGGGTCTTTAATTAAAACTTGTGGCGTCTGACTCCCGTTCATGCCACTGCTGAATAAGAAAGGATGGTTTGACATTGACCAGACTGCACTGCACGTGATATTTGTGAGCTCATCCTTTATATTCAGTGGTTTCTCGCCCTTTGATGGGCTGCAGTGTAGCGGATATCACGTTGGCCTCACACGTAAAAGGTCCCCGGTGGATCCGTTTTCTCTCACTCAAAGTTATATATTTATTGATAAAATAAAGATCAATTAATGAATAAGGGAGCCCTTTTGCCAGGAAAATAAATAGCAAATAAAAACAGCAAATGCTGGAAATCTCAGCAGGTCAGGCAGCATTTGCAGGAAGACTGATCTCACCTCCGATTGTTCATTCACAGCAACTTTAAACATAATGTTTCTGCCTGCGATTGAATCAGGGATTTTACACGTGTAAAGCAAACGTGATAACCACAACACGACAGAAACCTCTTGTACAACAGCCCGCACAGCGAGGAGCTGACCAGTGAGCTTGCTCTGTGCTGATCGGTAATGTGTTGGCTCACCTCAAACAACTTCTGTCCCACACTGAAAGTTCTCAATCCTTCTCCTCCGCTGCCCTTTACAGAAATGTCACGGATCACCCAGCCACCGTGTTCACTTCCACATCCTCACAGTGGGGCCACAGAGGCTCCTACCGTCTCCCCGCGATCAGCGAACTCACCCAGTTTACAAAGTTAAACCCCAAACACGTGCCCGGCAAAGTGCAGGAGAAGCCACATATTCTGTAAGCTCGGTCTATCACAGAAAGTATTGGCATTCATGGTGATTACAGCAATTATTAATCGTCTCACAGACCTCAATTATTTTTATGCGATGAATTGATCGAGGATTGAAAGCAGGTTAGTGCGCCGGGTCTTAACCCCTCGACCACCAGGGAACAGTTACGATGCATGTCGAACCAGGTTAGTGCACCGGGTCTTAACCCCTCGACCACCAGGGAACAGTCACGATACATGTCGATATATTTATATATATTTATATATGAACCTGAATGTCAATGGCTACCTACCTAGACCTCGTGGCGCCCGCGGTAGTGCGTCTAACTTTCAGTGAGAGAAACGGTTCCACAGTGACACCTGTCATGTGTTCTGCATGGTGACTGCTTGCACTATTACAAGGTGTGCCACCAGAGGGCACTGCGGGGGGTTGAGACTTGTAGCTTACCTGCACAGGTGTGCCTGGCCTAGTATAAAAGTCAGGCCACCAATAAAGGTTATCAATAAAGGACTCAGGTCACGACAGTTAAAGAACGACACATTGTCTCGTGGAGTCATTATCAGAGCATTTGAAGGTCTAATAAGGGAGCCCAAAGCCTCAGAAACTGGAAATTCTACAAGAGCGTCGAAGTCATGCTGTAGGTGCCTGGGACAACACATTGCTCAAAGTTGTCCACATGTGAAGGCAGAGTGTTTCTTCGACAGAAAGACTGGGCATCTTGCGAAGGCATGCCGACTGAAGGGAAAAACCTGTTGTTAAAGCTCTGAGTCCAGCGTTCAAAGCTATGAGTAGAAATCCCAAGAGACTACATAGTATGGAAGACCAATAACAGGACGATGAGATGTTAGAGTTACACATCATCAGGAGCACGATTTTAACGGACAGTGATTCGGAAAATATCAAAATCCACATCGATGTTGCTGGATTCAAGATACCAATGGAAATTGACACGGGTGCATCCGTGAGTGTAATACCGGAGTCACTGTACCGCGACAAATTGCGTGATTTCTAACTGGAGAAACCCAAGATAGAGCTGCGAGGCTCTTCGGGAGAGTAAATTCCTGTCGTTGGTCATATCACTGTACCGATCGGTGAAATATAAAGATCAATTTCAGAACTTGCCTCTAATAGTAGTGAAAAGAGACAAGTCTGCCTTACAAGGATGAAATTCATTAAGCTCACTGAAGCTGGATTGTACTCAGATTTTCTGTGTGGAAGCGAGATTTTCATCAACGGATGAGTTTATCAAGAAGTATCCAAAGTTGTTCTGCGAAACGGACAGTCCGATCCAAGGCTTCAAGGCGAGTGTCAGGGTACAGAAGGACGCTAGATTGGTTTACTACAAGCCCCGTTCCGTACCATATGCACTGAAGGAGAAAGTTCAGCATGAACTCAAAAAACTAGAAGGTGTGAACCGTTACACTGCGGAAACATCTCCACTTTCAGCACCAGATTAACAAAATTCAACCCAATGAGATCGGGAGAAAAGTTCCTCACATGCTCAGGGCAAAATAAATAATTGTCGGTCTACAAAAGAATGAACAAATTTCAGCACCAGGTCAGACGGAAATGTTAAGCGAGCAGGTAGACTGCTGAATCGCACTTTTAAGGTGTTGGTGGTGACAAAGCAAATGGGTTCTGCCTCATGATTCAATCTAAAACATGTCTGAAATAGGATTCGAACACTATCTATAGTGACCAGCGCACCTCATCTTAGACCACGTGGCCATCATTACTATTCAGTGCTGTGTGTGGCCACCTGCAGGTTGATTTTGAACTTTTGTGTCCTGTCACATGAAATAAATCAGGGCAGCAGGCAGATCTCTGCCTGACACCGGGGAAAGAGTGAGACAGACCTTGGAGCAAGGGGCTGGTTATTGTCAAACAGCAAATGAAATATTAATTCTGGAAGAATAACATTGAAACGAAATGTAATCCTGACACCCAGAAACAAGTGTTAAGGCAGAAGGTTAAATGCTGCATCCCTTTTGCAAAAAATTCCTTTCACAAACATTTCTTTGAACAAAAAGTCACAAAACAAAAATGTTCCTTTCAAAGTCATTAAACTCCCGAATTTCCACGCCCCGCAACTCTCCTGAATCAGATGCCTCAAGTTTTGCCGACTCCATCCATATCCCTTTGCTCCAAGGTCTGTCTCCCTGTTTCCCCGGTGTCAGGCAGAGATCTGCCTGCTCCCCTCATTTATTTCACTCTCTGTGAATCTCTCTAATATTCCAACAGCAGCCATGGTTGTGTGAAGGTTTGTATTCGGTTAATCGTCGCCAATTGCTATGAAAAGTAGAACACCAGGAAGCTGAGTCCTGTGAGCTAAACTTAGTGTGATCTTAGTCTTCTTTATTCCAACT
>NW_027254209.1:0-7325 GCF_044704955.1 Pristiophorus japonicus
CCCCCCGGGACACTCTCCCCTCCCCTCCCCTCCCCCTGCGACACTCTCTCCTCCCCCTGGGACACTCTCCCCTACCCCTGGGACACTCTCCCCTCTCCTCCCGCTGGGACATTCTCCCCTCCTCCCGGGACACTCTCCCCTCCCCTCGGGACACTTTCCCCTCCCCCCGGGACACTCTCCCCTCCCCCCGGGACACTCTCCCCTCCCCCAGGAACATTATCACCTCCCCACAAGACACTCTCCCCTCCCCCCGGGACACTATCCCCTCCCCCCGAGACACTCTCTCCTCCCCCCGAGACACTCTCCCCTCCTCTCGGGACACTCTCCCCTCCCCTCGGGACACTTTCGCCTCCCCTCCCCTCGGGATACTCTCCACTCCCCTCCCCCCGGGACACTGTCCACTCCCCTCCCCCCGGGACACTCTCCCCTCCCCTCCACCCGGTTCACTCTCCCCTCCCCTCACCCCGAGACACTCTCCCCTCGCCTCCCCCCGAGATACTCTCCCCTCCCCTCCCCCCGAGACACTCTCCCCTCCACTCCCCCCGAGACACTCTCCCCTCCCCTCCCCCCGAGAAACTCTCCCCTCCCCTCGGGAGACTCTCCCCTCCCCCCGGGACACTATCCCCTCCCCCCGAGACACTCTCTCCTCCCCCCGAGACACTCTCCCCTCCTCTCGGGACACTCTCCCCTTCCCTCGGGACCCTCTCCCCTCCCCTCCCCTCGGGACACTCTCCCCTCCCCCTGGGACACTGTCCCCTCCCCTCCCCCCGGGACACTCTCCCCTCCCCTCCACCCGGGACACTCTCCCCTCCCCTCACCCCGAGACACTCTCCCCTCGCCTCCCCCCGAGATACTCTCCCCTCCCCTCCCCCCGAGACACTCTCCCCTCCACTCCCCCCGAGACACTCTCCCCTCCCCTCCCCCCGAGACACTCTCCCCTCCCCCCGAGACACTCTCCTCTCCCCCCGAGAAACTCATCCCTCCCCCCGAGACATTCTCCCCTCCCCCCGAGACACTCTCCCTTCCCTCCGGGACACTCTCACCTCCCCCCGGGACACTCTCCCCTCCCCCCGGGACACTCTCCCCTCCCCCCGGGACACTCTTCCCTCCCCTCCCCTCGTGACACTCTCCATTCCCCCCGGGACATTCTCCCCTCCCCCGGGACTCTCTCCCCTCCCCCCGGGACACTCTCCCCTCCCCCCGGGACACTCTCCCCTCCCCCCGGGACACTCTCCCCTCCCCACGGGACGCTATCCCCTCCCCCCGGGAAACTCTCCCCTCCCCCCGGAACACTCTCCCCTCTCCCAGGAACACTATCCCCTCCCCCCGGGACACTCTCCCCTCCACTCGGGACATTATCCCCTCCCCCCGAGACACTCTCCCCTCCCCTAGGGACACTATCCCCTCCCCCCGAGACACTCTCCCCTCCCCCCGGGACACTCTCCCCTCCCCTCCCCTCGGGATACTCTCCCCTCGGGACACTCTCCCCTCTCCCCGAGACACTCTCCCCTCCCCCCGGAACACTCTCCTCTCTCCTCCCCCTGAGACACTCTCCCCTCCCCCCGGGACACACTCCCCTCCCATCCCCTCGGGACACTCTCCCCTCTCCCCGAGACACTCTCCCCTCCCCCCGGGACTCTCCCCCCTCCCCCTGGGACACTCTCCATATCCCCTAGGGACACTCTCCCCTCCCGTCCCCCCGGGACACACCCCCCTCCCCTCCCCCCGCAACACACTCCCCTCCCCCCGAGACAATCTCCCCTCCACTCCCCCCGAGACACTCACCCCTCCCCTCCCCCCGAGACACTCTCCCCTCCCCCCGAGACACTCTCCCCTCCCCCTGAGACACTCTCCCCTCCCCCTGAGACACTCTCCCCTCCCCCCGAGACACTCTCCCCTCCCCCCGAGACACTCTCCCCTCCCCCTGAGACACTCTCCCCTCCCCCCGAGACACTCTCCGCTCCCCCCGAGACACTCTCCCCTCCCCCAGAGACACACTCCCCTCCCCCCGAGACACTCTCCCCTCCCGCCGAGACACTCTCCCCTCCACACGAGACACTCTCCCCTCCACCGAGACACTCTCCCCTCCTCCCGAGACACTCTCCCCTACCCCCGGGACACTCTCCCCTCCCCTCACATCGGGATACTCTCCCCTCCCCTCCTCCCGGGACACTCTCCCCTCCCCCCGGGACACTTTCCCCTCCCCCCGAGACACTCTCCCCTCCCCTTGGAACACTATCCCCTCCCCCCGGGACACACTCCCATCACCCCGGGACACTCTCCCCTCCCCCCGGGACACTCTCCCCTCCCCCAGGAACATTATCACCTCCCCACAAGACACTCTCCCCTCCCCCCGGGACACTAACCCCTCCCCCCGAGACACTCTCTCCTCCCCCCGAGACACTCTCCCCTCCTCTCGGGACACTCTCCCCTTCCCTCGGGACACTCTCCCCTCCCCTCCCCTCGGGATACTCTCCCCTCCCCTCCCCCCGGGACACTGTCCACTCCCCTCCGCCCGGGACACTCTCCCCTCCCCTCCACCCGGGACACTCTCCCCTCCCCTCACCCCGAGACACTCTCCCCTCGCCTCCCCCCGAGATACTCTCCCCTCCCCTCCCCCCGAGACACTCTCCCCTCCACTCCCCCCGAGACACTCTCCTCTCCCCTCCCCCCGAGACACTCTCCCCTCCCCTCGGGAGATTCTCCCCTCCCCCCGGGACACTATCCCCTCCCCCCGAGACACTCTCTCCTCCCCCCGAGACACTCTCCCCTCCTCTCGGGACACTCTCCCCTTCCCTCGGGACACTCTCCGCTCCCCTCCCCTCGGGATACTCTCCCCTCCCCTCCCCCTGGGACACTGTCCCCTCCCCTCCCCCCGGGACACTATCCCCTCCCCTCTACCCGGGACACTCTCCCCTCCCTTCACCCCGAGACACTCTCCCCTCGCCTCCCCCCGAGATACTCTCCCCTCCCCTCCCCCCGAGACACTCTCCCCTCAACTCCCCCCGAGACACTCTCCCCTCCCCTCCCCCCGAGACACTCTCCCCTCCCCCCGAGACACTCTCCTCTCCCCCCGAGAAACTCTTCCCTCCCACTGAGACATTCTCCCCTCCCCCTGAGACACTCTCCCCACCCCCTGAGACACTCTCCCCTCCCCCTGAGACACTCTCCCCTCCATCTGAGACACTCTCCCCTCCCCTCGGGACACTCTCCCCTCCCCCGGGGACACTCTCCCTTCCCTCCGGGACACTCTCCCCTCCCCCCGGGACACTCTCCCCTCCCCCCGGGACACTCTCCCATCCCCCCGGGACACTCTTCCCTCCCCTCCCCTCGGGACACTCTCCCCTCCCCGCGGGACATTCTCCTCTCCCACGGGACTCTCTCCCCTCCCCCCGGGACACTCTCCCCTCCCCCCGGGACACTCTCCCCTCCCCCCGGGACACTCTCCCCTCCCCCCGGGACGCTCTCCCCTCCCCCCCGGGACACTCTCCCCTCCCCCCGGGACACTCTCCCCTCCCCCCGGGACGCTCTCCCCTCCCCCCGGAACACTCTCCCCTCCCCCAGGAACACTATCCCCTCCCCCTGGGGCACTCTCCCCCCCCTACCCTCCCCCTGGGACACTCTCCCCTCCCCTCCCCTCGGGACACTCTCCCCTCCCCCCTGGACACTCTCCCCTCCCCTCCCCCTGAAACACTCTCCCCTCCCCCTGAGACACTCTCCCCTCCATCTGAGACACTCTCCCCTCCCCCCGAGACACTCTCCCCTCCCACCGAGACACACTCCCCTCCCCTCGGGACACTCTCCCCTCCCCCGGGGACACTCTCCCTTCCCTCCGGGACACTCTCCCCTCCCCCCGGGACACTCTCCCCTCCCCCCGTGACATTCTCCCCTCCCCCCGGGACACTCTTCCCTCCCCTCCCCTCGGGACACTCTCCCCTCCCCGCGGGACATTCTCCCCTTCCCCGGGACTCTCTCCCCTCCCCCCGGGACACTCTCCCCTCCCCCCGGGACACTCTCCCCTCCCCCCGGGACACTCTCCCCTCCCCCAGGAACACTATCCCCTCCCCCCGGGGCACTCTCCCCTCCCCTCCCCTCCCCCTGGGACACTCTCCCCTCCCCCCGGAACACTCTCCCCTCCCCCCGGGACACTCTCCCCTCCCCCCGGGACGCTCTCCCCTCCCCCCGGGACACTCTCCCCTCCCCCCGGAACACTCTCCCCTCTCCCCGGGACACTCTCCCCTCCCCCCGGAACACTCTCCCCTCCCCCAGGAACACTATCCCCTCCCCCCGGGGCACTCTCCCCTCCCCTCCCCCTGGGACACTCTCCCCTCCCCTCCCGCTGGGACACTATCCCCTCCCTTCCCCCCGGGACATTCTCCACTCCCCTCCCCCCGGGACACTCTCCCCTCCCCTCTCCTCCCCCTGCGACACTCTCTCCTCCCCCTGGGACACTCTCCCCTCCCCCCCGGGACACTCTCCCCTCCCCCCGGGACACTTTCCCCTCCCCCCGAGACACTCTCCCATCCCCTCGGAACACTATCCCCTCCCCCCGGGACACTCTCCCCTCCCCCCGGGACACTCTCTCCTCCCGCCGAGACACTCTCCCCTCCTCTCGGGACACTCTCCCCTTCCCTCGGGACACTGTCCCCTCCCCTCCCCTCGGGATACTCTCCCCTCCCCTCCCCCCGGGACACTGTCCACTCCCCTCCCCCCGGGACACTCTCCCCTCCCCTCCACCCGGGACACTCTCCCCTCCCCTCACCCCGAGACACTCTCCCCTCGCCTCCCCCCGAGATACTCTCCCCTCCATTCCCCCCGAGACACTCTCCCCTCCACTCCCCCCGAGACACTCTCCCCTCCCCTCCCCCCGAGACACTCTCCCCTCCCCTCCCCTCGGGAGACTCTCCCCTCCCCCCGGGACACTATCCCCTCCCCCCGAGACACTCTCTCCTCCCCCCGAGACACTCTCCCCTCCTCTCGGGACACTCTCCCCTTCCCTCGGGACACTCTCCCCTCCCCTCCCCTCGGGATACTCTCCCCTCCCCTCCCCCTGGGACACTGTCCCCTCCCCTCCCCCCGGGACACTCTCCCCTCCCCTCCACCCGGGACACTCTCCCCTCCCCTCACACCGAGACACTCTCCCCTCGCTTCCCCCCGAGATACTCTCCCCTCCCCTCCCCCCGAGACACTCTCCCCTCCACTCCCCCCGGGACACTCTCCCCTCCCCTCCACCCGGGACACTCTCCCCTCCCCTCACACCGAGACACTCTCCCCTCGCTTCCCCCCGAGATATTCTCCCCTCCCCTCCCCCCGAGACACTCTCCCCTCCACTCCCCCCGGGACACTCTCCCCTCCCCCCGAGACACTCTCCCCTCCTCCCGAGACACTCTCCCCTCCCCCTGAGACACTCTCCCCACCCCCTGAGACACGCTCCCCTCCCCCTGAAACACTCTCCCCTCCCCCTGAGACACTCTCCCCTCCATCTGAGACACTCTCCCCTCCCCCCGAGACACTCTCCCCTCCCCCCGAGACACTCTCCCCTCCCCTCGGGACACTCTCTCCTCCCCCGGGGACACTCTCCCTTCCCTCCGGGACACTCTCCCCTCCCCCTGGGACACTCTCCCCTCCCCCTGGGACACTCTCCCCTCCCCTCCCGCTGGGACACTATCCCCTCCCCTCCCCCCGGGACATTCTCCACTCCCCTCCCCCCGGGGCACTCTCCCGTCCCCTCCCCTCCCCCTGGGACACTCTCCCCTCCCCTCCCGCTGGGACACTATCCCCTCCCTTCCCCCCGGGACATTCTCCACTCCCCTCCCCCCGGGACACTCTCCCCTCCCCTCCCCTCCCCCTGCGACACTCTCTCCTCCCCCTGGGACACTCTCCCCTACCCCTGGGACACTCTCCCCTCTCCTCCCGCTGGGACATTCTCCCCTCCTCCCGGGACACTCTCCCCTCCCCTCGGGACACTTTCCCCTCCCCCCGGGACACTCTCCCCTCCCCCCGGGACACTCTCCCCTCCCCCAGGAACATTATCACCTCCCCACAAGACACTCTCCCCTCCCCCCGGGACACTATCCCCTCCCCCCGAGACACTCTCTCCTCCCCCCGAGACACTCTCCCCTCCTCTCGGGACACTCTCCCCTCCCCTCGGGACACTTTCGCCTCCCCTCCCCTCGGGATACTCTCCACTCCCCTCCCCCCGGGACACTGTCCACTCCCCTCCCCCCGGGACACTCTCCCCTCCCCTCCACCCGGTTCACTCTCCCCTCCCCTCACCCCGAGACACTCTCCCCTCGCCTCCCCCCGAGATACTCTCCCCTCCCCTCCCCCCGAGACACTCTCCCCTCCACTCCCCCCGAGACACTCTCCCCTCCCCTCCCCCCGAGAAACTCTCCCCTCCCCTCGGGAGACTCTCCCCTCCCCCCGGGACACTATCCCCTCCCCCCGAGACACTCTCTCCTCCCCCCGAGACACTCTCCCCTCCTCTCGGGACACTCTCCCCTTCCCTCGGGACCCTCTCCCCTCCCCTCCCCTCGGGACACTCTCCCCTCCCCCTGGGACACTGTCCCCTCCCCTCCCCCCGGGACACTCTCCCCTCCCCTCCACCCGGGACACTCTCCCCTCCCCTCACCCCGAGACACTCTCCCCTCGCCTCCCCCCGAGATACTCTCCCCTCCCCTCCCCCCGAGACACTCTCCCCTCCACTCCCCCCGAGACACTCTCCCCTCCCCTCCCCCCGAGACACTCTCCCCTCCCCCCGAGACACTCTCCTCTCCCCCCGAGAAACTCATCCCTCCCCCCGAGACATTCTCCCCTCCCCCCGAGACACTCTCCCTTCCCTCCGGGACACTCTCACCTCCCCCCGGGACACTCTCCCCTCCCCCCGGGACACTCTCCCCTCCCCCCGGGACACTCTTCCCTCCCCTCCCCTCGTGACACTCTCCATTCCCCCCGGGACATTCTCCCCTCCCCCGGGACTCTCTCCCCTCCCCCCGGGACACTCTCCCCTCCCCCCGGGACACTCTCCCCTCCCCCCGGGACACTCTCCCCTCCCCACGGGACGCTATCCCCTCCCCCCGGGAAACTCTCCCCTCCCCCCGGAACACTCTCCCCTCTCCCAGGAACACTATCCCCTCCCCCCGGGACACTCTCCCCTCCACTCGGGACATTATCCCCTCCCCCCGAGACACTCTCCCCTCCCCTAGGGACACTATCCCCTCCCCCCGAGACACTCTCCCCTCCCCCCGGGACACTCTCCCCTCCCCTCCCCTCGGGATACTCTCCCCTCGGGACACTCTCCCCTCTCCCCGAGACACTCTCCCCTC
>NW_027254210.1:0-7301 GCF_044704955.1 Pristiophorus japonicus
CAGAGGAAGATCAGATATCACAGTGAGATCAGATATCACAGTGAGATCAGATATCAGAGTGAGATCAGATATCAGTGAGATCAGGCATCACAGTGCGATCAGATATCACAGTGAGAACAGGCATCACAGTGAGATCAGATATCACAGTGAGAACAGATATCACAGTGAGATCAGATATCACAATGAGATCAGATATCACAGTGAGATCAGATATGAGTGAGATAAGATATCACGGTGAGATCAGATATCAGTGAGATCAGATATCAGTGAGATCAGATATCACAGTGAGATCAGATGTCAGTGAGATCAGATATCACAGTGAGATCAGATATGAGTGAGAACAGATATCACAGTGAGATCAGATATCAGTGAGATCAAATATCCAACTGAGAGCAGGCATCACAGTGAGATCAGATATCAGTGAAATCAGATATAACAGTGAGATCAGATATCACAGTGTGATCAGATATGAGTGAAATCAGACATCACGGTGAGATCAGATATCAGTGAGATCAGATATCAGTGAGATCAGATATCACAGTGAGATGAGATATCACAGTGAGAACAGATATGAGTGAGATTAGATATCAGTGAGATCAGATATCACAGTGAGAACAGACATGACAGTGAGATCAGATATCACAATGAGATCAGATATCACAGTGAGATCAGGCATAACAGTGAGATCAAATATCACAGTGAGATCAGGCATCACAATGAGAAAAGATATCAGCAAGATCAGATATCACAGTGAGATCAGATACCACAGTGAGATCAGATATCACAGTGAAAACAGATATTAGAGTGAGAACAGATATCAGTGAGATCAGATATCACAGTGAGATCAGATATCACAGTGAGATCAGGTAGAGAACAGATATCAGTGAGATCAGATATCACAATGAGATCAGATAGCATAGTGAGATCAGATATCAGAATGAGATCAAATATCACAGTGAGATCAGGCATCACAGTGAGATCAGATATCACAGTGAGATCAGATATCACAGCAGGATCAGGTATCAAAGTGAGATCACATATCACAGTGAGATCAGATATCACAGTGAGATCAGATATCAGAATGAGATCAAATATCACAGTGAGATCAGGCATCACAGTGAGATCAAATATCACAGTGAGATCAGATATTAGAGTGAGATCAGATATCAGTGAGATCAGATATCACAGTGAGATCAGGCATCACAGTGAGATCAGATATCAGTGAGATCAGATATCACAGTGAGATCAGATATCACAGTGAGATCAGATGTCAGTGAGATCAGATATCAGAGTGAGTTCAGATATCACAGCAGGATCAGGTATCAAAGTGAGATCAAATATCACAGTGAGATCAGATTTCACAGTGAGATCAGACATCACAGTGAGATCAGACATCAAAGTGAGATAAGATATCAGAGTTAGATCAGATCTCACAGTGAGGTCAGACATCAGAGTGAGATCAGATATCACAGTGAGATCAGATATCACAGTGAGATCAGATATCAGAGTGAGATCAGATATCAGTGAGTTCAGGCACCACAGTGCGAACAGATATTACAGTGAGAACAGGCATCACAGTGAGATCAGGCATCACAATGAGAAAAGATATCAGCAAGATCAGATATCACAGTGAGATCAGATACCAAAGTGAGATCAGATATCACAACGAGATCAGATATCACAGTGAGATCAGGCATGAGAGTGAGATCAGATATCAGTGAGATCAGGCATCACTGTGACATCAGATATCAGTGAGATCTGATATCACAGTGAGATCAGGCATCACAGTGAGATCAAATATCAGATGAGATCAGGCATCACAATGAGATAAGATATCAGCAAGATCAGATATCACAGTGAGATCAGATACCACAGTGAGATCAGATATCACATTGAGAACAGATCTTAGAGTGAGATCAGATATCAGTGAGATCAGATATCACAGTGAGATCAGATATCACAATGAGATCAGATATCACAATGAGATCAGATGGAGAACAGATATCAGTGAGATCAGATATCACAATGAGACCAGATACCACAGTGAGATCAGATATCAAAGTGAGATCAGATATCACAATGAGATCAGGCATAACTGTGAGATCAGATGTCACAGTGAGATCAGGCATCACAGTGAGATCAGATATCACAGTGAGATCAGATATCAGAGCAGGATCAGGTATCAAAGTGAGATCAGATATCACAGTGAGATCAGATATCAAAGTGAGATCAGATATCAGAATGAGATCAAATATCACAGTGAGATCAGGCATCACAGTGAGATCCAATATCACAGTGAGATCAGATATTCGAGTGAGATCAGATATCAGTGAGATCAGATATCACAGTGAGATCAGGCATCACAGTGAGATCAGATATCAGTGAGATCAGATATCACAGTGAGATCAGATATCACAGTGAGATCAGATATCAGTGAGATCAGACATCCCAGTGAGATCAGGCATCACAGTGAGATCAGATATCACAGTGAGATCAGATATCACAGTGAGATCAGATATCAGTGAGATCAGATATCACAATGAGATCAGATATCACAGTGAGATCAGATATCACAGTGAGATCAGATATCACAATGAGATCAGGCATCACTGTGAGATCAGATATCAGTGAGATCAGGCATCACATTGAGATCAGATATCAGAGTGAGTTCAGGTATCACAGCAGGATCAGGTATCAAAGTGAGATCAAATATCACAGTGAGATCAGATATCACCGTGAGATCAGATATCAGTGAGATCAGATTTCACAGTGAGATCAGACATCACAGTGAGATCAGACATCAAAGTGAGATAAGATATCAGAGTGAGATCAGATCTCACAGTGAGGTCAGACATCAGAGGAAGATCAGATATCACAGTGAGATCAGATATCACAGTGAGATCAGACATCACAGTGACATCAGATATCACAGTGAGATCAGGCATCACTGTGACATCAGATATCAGTGAGATCGAATATCTCAGTGAGATTAGATATCAGTGAGATCTGATATCACAGTAAGATCAGATATCACAGTGATATCAGGCATCACAGTGAGATCAGACTTCACAATGAGATAAGATATCAGTAAGATCAGATATCACAGTGAGATCAGATATCACAGTGAGATCAGATATGAGTGAGATCAGATATCACAGTGAGATCAGATATTAGAGTGAGATCAGATATCAGTGAGATCAGATATCACAGTGAGATCAGGCATCACAGTGAGATCAGATATCACAGTGAGATCAGATATCACAGTGAGATCAGATATCACAGTGAGAACAGATATCAGTGAGATCAGATATCACAATGAGATCAGATATCACAGTGAGATCAGATATGAGTGAGATCAGATATCACGGTGAGATCAGATATCAGTGAGATCAGATATCAGTGAGATCAGATATCACAGTGAGATCAGATGTCAGTGAGATCAGATATCACAGTGAGATCAGATATGAGTGAGAACAGATATCACAGTGAGATTAGATATCAATGAGATCAAATATCAAACTGAGAGCAGGCATTACAGTGAGATCAGATATCACAGTGAGATCAGATATCACAGTGAGATCAGATATCACAGTGAGATCAGATATCACAATGAGATCAGATATCACAGTGAGATCAGATATCAGTGAGATCAGATATCACAGTGAGATCAGACATCACAGTGACATCAGATATCACAGTGAGATCAGGCATCACTGTGACATCAGATATCAGTGAGATCGAATATCTCAGTGAGATTAGATATCAGTGAGATCTGATATCACAGTGAGATCAGATATCACAACGAGATCAGATATCACAGTGAGATCAGGCATGAGAGTGAGATCAGATATCAGTGAGATCAGGCATCACTGTGACATCAGATATCAGTGAGATCTGATATCACAGTGAGATCAGGCATCACAGTGAGATCAAATATCAGATGAGATCAGGCATCACAATGAGATAAGATATCAGCAAGATCAGATATCACAGTGAGATCAGATACCACAGTGAGATCAGATATCACATTGAGAACAGATCTTAGAGTGAGATCAGATATCAGTGAGATCAGATATCACAGTGAGATCAGATATCACAGTGAGATCAGATATCACAATGAGATCAGATGGAGAACAGATATCAGTGAGATCAGATATCACAATGAGACCAGATACCACAGTGAGATCAGATATCAAAGTGAGATCAGATATCACAATGAGATCAGGCATAACTGTGAGATCAGATGTCACAGTGAGATCAGGCATCACAGTGAGATCAGATATCACAGTGAGATCAGATATCAGAGCAGGATCAGGTATCAAAGTGAGATCAGATATCACAGTGAGATCAGATATCAAAGTGAGATCAGATATCAGAATGAGATCAAATATCACAGTGAGATCAGGCATCACAGTGAGATCCAATATCACAGTGAGATCAGATATTCGAGTGAGATCAGATATCAGTGAGATCAGATATCACAGTGAGATCAGGCATCACAGTGAGATCAGATATCAGTGAGATCAGATATCACAGTGAGATCAGATATCACAGTGAGATCAGATATCAGTGAGATCAGACATCCCAGTGAGATCAGGCATCACAGTGAGATCAGATATCACAGTGAGATCAGATATCACAGTGAGATCAGATATCAGTGAGATCAGATATCACAATGAGATCAGATATCACAGTGAGATCAGATATCACAGTGAGATCAGATATCACAATGAGATCAGGCATCACTGTGAGATCAGATATCAGTGAGATCAGGCATCACATTGAGATCAGATATCAGAGTGAGTTCAGGTATCACAGCAGGATCAGGTATCAAAGTGAGATCAAATATCACAGTGAGATCAGATATCACCGTGAGATCAGATATCAGTGAGATCAGATATCACAGTGAGATCAGATATTACTGTGAGATCAGATATTAGAGTGAGATCAGATATCACAGTGAGATCAGGCATCACAGTGAGATCAGATATCAGTGAGATCAGATTTCACAGTGAGATCAGACATCACAGTGAGATCAGACATCAAAGTGAGATAAGATATCAGAGTGAGATCAGATCTCACAGTGAGGTCAGACATCAGAGGAAGATCAGATATCACAGTGAGATCAGATATCACAGTGAGATCAGACATCACAGTGACATCAGATATCACAGTGAGATCAGGCATCACTGTGACATCAGATATCAGTGAGATCGAATATCTCAGTGAGATTAGATATCAGTGAGATCTGATATCACAGTAAGATCAGATATCACAGTGATATCAGGCATCACAGTGAGATCAGACTTCACAATGAGATAAGATATCAGTAAGATCAGATATCACAGTGAGATCAGATATCACAGTGAGATCAGATATGAGTGAGATCAGATATCACAGTGAGAGCAGATATTAGAGTGAGATCAGATATCAGTGAGATCAGATATCACAGTGAGATCAGGCATCACAGTGAGATCAGATATCACAGTGAGATCAGATATCACAGTGAGATCAGATATCACAGTGAGAACAGATATCAGTGAGATCAGATATCACAATGAGATCAGATATCACAGTGAGATCAGATATGAGTGAGATCAGATATCACGGTGAGATCAGATATCAGTGAGATCAGATATCAGTGAGATCAGATATCACAGTGAGATCAGATGTCAGTGAGATCAGATATCACAGTGAGATCAGATATGAGTGAGAACAGATATCACAGTGAGATTAGATATCAATGAGATCAAATATCAAACTGAGAGCAGGCATTACAGTGAGATCAGATATCACAGTGAGATCAGATATCACAGTGAGATCAGATATCACAGTGAGATCAGATATCACAATGAGATCAGATATCACAGTGAGATCAGATATCAGTGAGATCAGATATCACAGTGAGATCAGACATCACAGTGACATCAGATATCACAGTGAGATCAGGCATCACTGTGACATCAGATATCAGTGAGATCGAATATCTCAGTGAGATTAGATATCAGTGAGATCTGATATCACAGTGAGATCAGATATCACAGTGAGATCAGATATTAGAGTGAGATCAGATATCAGTGAGATCAGATATCACAGTGAGATCAGGCATCACAGTGAGATCAGATATCACAGTGAGATCAGATATCACAGTGAGATCAGATATCACAATGAGATCAGATATCACAGTGAGATCAGATATCAGTGAGATCAGATATCACGGTGAGATCAGATATCAGTGAGATCAGATATCACAGTGAGATCAGGCATCACAGTGAGATCAGATATCACAGTGAGATCAGATATCAGTGAGATCAGATATCACAGTGAGATCAGATGTCAGTGAGATCAGATATCACAGTGAGATCAGATATGAGTGAGAACAGATATCACAGTGAGATCAGATATCAGTGAGATCAAATATCAAACTGAGAGCAGGCATTACAGTGAGATCAGATATCAGTGAGATCAGATATCACAGTGAGATCAGATATCACAGTGTGATCAGATATGAGTGAGATCAGATATCACGGTGAGATCAGATATCAGTGAGATCAGATATCAGTGAGATCAGATATCACAGTGAGATGAGATATCACAGTGAGAACAGATTTGAGTGAGATTAGATATCAGTGAGATCAGATATCCCAGTGAGATCAGATATCACAATGAGATCAGATATCACAGTAAGATCAGACATGAGAGTGAGATCAGATATCAGTGAGATCAGGCATCACTGTGACATCAGATATCAGTAAGATCGAATATCTCAGTGAGATTAGATATCAGTGAGATCTGATATCACAGTGAGATCAGATATCACAGTGAGATCAGGCAGCACAGTGAGATCAAATATCACAGTGAGATCAGGCATCACAATGAGAACAGATATTAGAGTGAGATCAGATATCAGTGAGATCAGATATCACAGTGAGATCAGATATCACAGTGAGATCAGATAGAGAACAGATATCAGTGAGATCGAATATCAGAGTGAGATTAGATATCAGTGAGATCTGATATCACAGTGAGATCAGATATCACAGTGAGATCAGGCATCACAGTGAGATCAGACATCACAATGAGATAAGATATCAGTAAGATCAGATATCACAGTGAGATCAGATATCACAGTGAGATCAGATATGAGTGAGATCAGATATCACAGTGCGATCAGATATTAGAGTGAGATCAGATATCAGTGAGATCAGATATCACAGTGAGATCAGGCATCAGAGTGAGATCAGATATCACAGTGAGATCAGATATCAGTGAGATCTGATATCACAGTGAGATCAGGCATC
>NW_027254211.1:0-7296 GCF_044704955.1 Pristiophorus japonicus
AATGCCAGCAATATTTTATTTAGTGAAGCATGGCAGAAACGTTAAAGGGACTTATTAAGAAACTTTAATTAGTTAATTGGAACAATCTTATATACACATACCCACCAAAACCTGCTAAAGTACTTAGAATATCTGTTCTGCAATATGGACAACAATCTACCGTTTCAAAGTTACTGTGTGAATAATCAGCAGGTGGCATGCTTCAGCCAGTTTTTCTTCAACATGGCATACAAAACTCCCTTCTCATACTGCAATTTAGTGGCCTGAGAAAGAATCAACAAAACTTCCCAAAGGAAATAAAAAGGAAGATGAATATGAATGCCAACTGACATAGAATGAAAAATGCAACTTTCTGGTAGATAGAATATTCTATCATTAGAATTGCTAGGCAAGGCAGTATCGTGATCCAAAAACATAACAAGCCTTTTTTAAAAAAAATCAGGCACTGCGTATGGCGGGCGATTGATCCAATACCGCCTGAGAGAAATTTCTAGGCCTCTGTGCCTATTCGAACAAAACCATAATTTTAAAGACCTCTATTGGGTTACCCCTCAGCCTTCTCTTTTCAAGAGAAAATAGACCCAGGCTGTTCATCTTTCCGTATAACCTTTTATAATATGCAAACCAAGTGTGGTCTATCCAAGGTTCTATACAAGTTTATATCAACTTCTCTACTTTTCAATTCTACCCCTCTAGAAACAAACCCTTGGGTTCAGTTATTACCTTCATGTGATCTTTCTCTTTTAATTGAAATTTTGCAACCGCCATTGATAATTCGAGATCGCGCCCATGGAGCGAGTGTTGTTCATCTTAACTGTATTGTGAAAATAGGGGAAACCAGTGCAATCTCGTGGCTGAAAGAAGGTAAACCACTTCAAAGTGATGCAACTTACAAAATATCAATTGACAACAGAATACTGACTGTTAAAACTGAATGGGTTACGAACTGCAGGCTGTATACTTGTGTGATCAGAAACAAGGTCAGCAAGAACGAGAAGTCCCATTTGTTCGCTATCGATGGTACGTTTTATAATGGTCCTATTTAGTGTACTTGAGTTACATGATGGGGATTTTAAGAGCAGTGCAGTCGCATATTATGATATTCGCATAGGTTTAAATGTGTCTTACTTCCATTGGTTCATTATTTTTCCTCTACATTAAAGCCAGCAGACCTGAAACAATGGGTGGAGGCCAAGGTGATTGGAAGTGTTATTGACCTACCCTGAAGAGAGAATGAACCGTCTCTCTTGTTGTGTATGATTACATTAGATTGCAAATAACAGGAAGACTATACTATGAAAATAGTAATCTGATAATTTCTGTATTTCATGTAAAATAATCCACTTTGGTGGTTTACAATCCTGTTTCATCTCGCTAGACTTTTCAATTTTTCAGTCTGGCATCTGTAATGACAGGAAAACACACATGGAATACCACAGTAGCTAGTACACTGGGGTCTCTTGCAACCTGTGAATCGTGCTATTATTTAAGTAGATATTGGTTAGTAAAGATGAACTCTGGATTAAAAGGGATGTGTGACCAGTGACACTGAACCTGAGAGAATATCGACTGCAAGACCAGTATAATGTGTAACAAGAATGTAGCCAGACTAAGAGACTGGAATATTCCCTTGTACCCAGATCCATACACTGGAATATTTCCTTGTACCCAGACTCACACACTACAGAATATTCCCTTGTATCCAGACCCACACACTACAGAATATTCCCTTGTATCCAGACCCACACACTACAGAATATTCATATGTATCCAGACCACACACTACAGAATATTCCTTTGTATCCAGACCCACACACTACAGAATATTCCCTTGTACCCAGACCCACACACTACAGAATATTCATATGTATCCAGACCACACACTACAGAATATTCCCTTGTATCCAGACCACACACTATAGAATATTCCCTTGTATCCAGACCATACACTATAGAATATTCCCTTGTATCCAGACCATACACTATAGAATATTCCCTTGTACCCAGACCATACACTACAGAATATTCCCTTGTACCCAGACCATACACTGTAGAATATTCCCTTGTACCCAGACCACACACTGTAGAATATTCCCTTGTACCCAGACCCATACACTGGAATATTCCCTTGTATCCAGATCATACACTGTAGAATATTCCCTTGTACCCAGACCATACACTATAGAATATTCCCTTGTACCCAGACCCACACACTGTAGAATATTCCCTTGTATCCAGACCATACACTGTAGAATATTCCCTTGTACCCAGACCCACACACTGTAGAATATCCCCTTGTATCCAGACCATACACTGTAGAATATTCCCTTGTACCCAGACCATACACTATAGAATATTCCCTTGTACCCAGACCCACACACTGTAGAATATTCCCTTGTATCCAGACCATACACTGTAGAATATTCCCTTGTACCCAGACCCACACACTGTAGAATATTCCCTTGTATCCAGACCATACACTGTAGAATATTCCCTTGTACCCAGACCACACACTGAAATATTCCCTTGTACCCAGACCCATACACTGGAATATTCCCTTGTATCCAGACCATACACTGGAATATTCCCTTGTACCCAGACCCATACACTGGAATATTCCCTTGTACCCAGACCACACACTGGAATATTCCCTTGTACCCAGACCAATACACTGTAGAATATTCCCATGTACCCAGACCACACACTGTAGAATATTCCCTTGTACCCAGACCATACACTATAGAATATTCCCTTGTACCCAGACCCACACACTGTAGAATATTCCCTTGTACCCATACACTGTAGAATATTCCCATGTACCCAGACCCATACACTGTAGAATATTCCCTTGTACCCAGACCCACACACTGGAATATTCCCTTGTACCCAGACCATACACTGGAATATTCCCTTGTACCCAGACCCATACACTGTAGAATATTCCCTTGTACCCAGACCCACACACTGGAATATTCCCTTGTACCCAGACCACACACTGGAATATTCCCTTGTACCCAGACCCATACACTGGAATATTCCCTTGTACCCAGACCATACACTGGAATATTCCCTTTTACCCAGACCCATACACTGGAATATTCCCTTGTACCCAGACCCAACACACTGGAATATTCCCTTGTACCCAGACCCATACACTGGAATATTCCCTTGTACCCAGACCCACACACTGGAATATTCCCTTGTACCCAGACCCACACACTGGAATATTCCCTTGTACCCAGACCCATACACTATAGAATATTCCCTTGTACCCAGACCCACACACTGGAATATTCCCTTGTACCCAGACCCACACACTGGAATATTCCCTTGTACCCAGACCCATACACTGTAGAATATTCCCTTGTACCCAGACCCACACACTGGAATAGTCCCTTGTACCCAGACCCATACACTGGAATATTCCCTTGTACCCAGACCATACACTGGAATATTCCCTTGTACCCAGACCACACACTGGAATATTCCCTTGTACCCAGACCCATACACTGGAATATTCCCTTGTACACAGACCCATACACTGGAATATTCCCTTGTACCCAGACCCATACACTGGAATAGTCCCTTGTACCCAGACCCATACACTGGAATATTCCCTTGTACCCAGACCATACACTGGAATATTCCCTTGTACCCAGACCACACACTGGAATATTCCCTTGTACCCAGACCCATACACTGGAATATTCCCTTGTACACAGACCCATACACTGGAATATTCCCTTGTACCCAGACCCATACACTGGAATATTCCCTTGTACCCAGACCATACACTATAGAATATTCCCTTGTACCCAAACCACACACTGGAATATTCCCTTGTACCCAGACCATACACTATAGAATATTCCCTTGTACCCAGACCACACACTGGAATATCCCCTTGTACCCAGACCCACACACTGGAATATTCCCTTGTACCCAGACCCATACCCTGTAGAATATTCCCTTGTATCCAGACCATACACTGTAGAATATTCCCTTGTACCCAGACCCACACACTGTAGAATATTCCCTTGTATCCAGACCATACACTGTAGAATATTCCCTTGTACCCAGACCATACACTATAGAATATTCCCTTGTACCCAGACCCACACACTGTAGAATATTCCCTTGTACCCAGACCACACACTGGAATATCCCCTTGTACCCAGACCCACACACTGGAATATTCCCTTGTACCCAGACCCATACCCTGTAGAATATTCCCTTGTATCCAGACCATACACTGTAGAATATTCCCTTGTACCCAGACCCACACACTGTAGAATATTCCCTTGTATCCAGACCATACACTGTAGAATATTCCCTTGTACCCAGACCATACACTATAGAATATTCCCTTGTACCCAGACCCACACACTGTAGAATATTCCCTTGTATCCAGACCATACACTGTAGAATATTCCCTTGTACCCAGACCCACACACTGTAGAATATTCCCTTGTATCCAGACCATACACTGTAGAATATTCCCTTGTACCCAGACCACACACTGGAATATTCCCTTGTACCCAGACCCATACACTGGAATATTCCCTTGTATCCAGACCATACACTGGAATATTCCCTTGTACCCAGACCCATACACTGGAATATTCCCTTGTACCCAGACCACACACTGGAATATTCCCTTGTACCCAGACCCACACACTGGAATATTCCCTTGTACCCAGACCCATACACTGTAGAATATTCCCTTGTACACAGACCCATACACTGGAATATTCCCTTGTACCCAGACCCATACACTGGAATATTCCCTTGTACCCAGACCATACACTATAGAATATTCCCTTGTACCCAAACCACACACTGGAATATTCACTTGTACCCAGACCATACACTATAGAATATTCCCTTGTACCCAGACCATACACTATAGAATATTCCCTTGTACCCAGACCACACACTGGAATATCCCCTTGTACCCAGACCCACACACTGGAATATTCCCTTGTACCCAGACCCATACACTGTAGAATATTCCCTTGTATCCAGACCATACACTGTAGAATATTCCCTTGTACCCAGACCCACACACTGTAGAATATTCCCTTGTACCCAGACCATACACTGTAGAATATTCCCTTGTACCCAGACCATACACTATAGAATATTCCCTTGTACCCAGACCCACACACTGTAGAATATTCCCTTGTATCCAGACCATACACTGTAGAATATTCCCTTGTACCCAGACCCACACACTGTAGAATATTCCCTTGTATCCAGACCATACACTGTAGAATATTCCCTTGTACCCAGACCACACACTGGAATATTCCCTTGTACCCAGAGCCATACACTGGAATATTCCCTTGTATCCAGACCATACACTGGAATATTCCCTTGTACCCAGACCCATACACTGGAATATTCCCTTGTACC
This sequence comes from Pristiophorus japonicus, assembly GCF_044704955.1. Taxonomy (NCBI): domain Eukaryota; kingdom Metazoa; phylum Chordata; class Chondrichthyes; family Pristiophoridae; genus Pristiophorus; species Pristiophorus japonicus. Next base: position 5,416 of record NW_027254211.1, read on the forward strand.
CAGACCACACACTGGAATATTCCCTTGTACCCAGACCCACACACTGGAATATTCCCTTGAACCCAGACCCATACACTGGAATATTCCCTTGTACCCAGACCACACACTGGAATATTCCCTTGTACCCAGACCAATACACTGTAGAATATTCCCATGTACCCAGACCACACACTGTAGAATATTCCCTTGTACCCAGACCCACACACTGTAGAATATTCCCTTGTACCCATACACTGTAGAATATTCCCATGTACCCAGACCATACACTATAGAATATTCCTTTGTACCCAAACCACACACTGGAATATTCCCTTGTACCCAGACCATACACTATAGAATATTCCCTTGCACCCAGACCATGCACTATAGAATATTCCCTTGTACCCAGACCACACACTGGAATATTCCCTTGTACCCAGACCCACACACTGGAATATTCCCTTGTACCCAGACCCATACACTGTAGAATATTCCCTTGTACCCAGACCCATACACTGTAGAATATTCCCTTGTACCCAGACCCATACACTGGAATATTCCCTTGTACCCAGACCCACACACTGGAATATTCCCTTGTACCCAGACCCATACACTGGAATATTCCCTTGTACCCAGACCCACACACTGGAATATTCCCTTGTACCCAGACCCACACACTGGAATATTCCCTTGTACCCAGACCCATACACTATAGAATATTCCCTTGTACCCAGACCCACACACTGGAATATTCCCTTGTACCCAGACCCACACACTGGAATATTCCCTTGTACCCAGACCCATACACTGTAGAATATTCCCTTGTACCCAGACCCACTCACTGGAATATTCCCTTGTACCCAGACCCATACACTGGAATATTCCCTTGTACCCAGACCCATACACTGGAATATTCCCTTGTACCCAGACCATACACTGGAATATTCCCTTGTACCCAGACCCATACACTGGAATATTCCCTTGTACCCAGATCATACACTGGAATATTCCCTTGTACCCAGACCCATACACTGGAATATTCCCTTGTACCCAGACCATACACTGGAATATTCCCTTGTACCCAGACCACACACTGGAATATTCCCTTGTACCCAGACCCATACACTGGAATATTCCCTTGTACACAGACCCATACACTGGAATATTCCCTTGTACCCAGACCCATACACTGGAATATTCCCTTGTACCCAGACCATACACTATAGAATATTCCCTTGTACCCAAACCACACACTGGAATATTCCCTTGTACCCAGACCATACACTATAGAATATTCCCTTGTACCCAGACCATACACTATAGAATATTCGCATGTACCCAGACCCATACACTATAGAATATTCCCTTGTACCCAGACCCAAACACTGGAATATTCCCTTGTATCCAGACCACACACTGGAATATTCCCTTGTATCCAGACCCATACACTATAGAATATTCCCTTGTACCCAGACCCATACACTATAGAATATTCCCTTGTACCCAGACCCATACACTATAGAATATTCCCTTGTACCCAGACCCATACACTATAGAATATTCCCTTGTACCCAGACCCATACACTATAGAATATTCCCTTGTACCCAGACCCATACACTATAGAATATTCCCTTGTACCCAGACCCATACACTACAGAATATTCCCTTGTACCCAGACCCATACACTATAGAATATTCCCATGTACCCAGACCACACACTGTAGAATATTCCCTTGTACCCACACACTATAGAATATTCCCTTGTACCCAGACCATACACTGTAAATATTCCTTGTACCCAGACCCATACACTGTAGAATATTCCCTTGTACCCAGACCCATACACTAGGGAATATTCCCTTGTACCCAGACCAATACACTACTGAATATTCCCTTGTACC
>NW_027254212.1:0-7288 GCF_044704955.1 Pristiophorus japonicus
CTCTCAACTCCCCCCGAGACGCTCTCCCCTCCCCCCGGGTCACTCTCCCTTCCCCCCGGGACACTCACCCTCCCCACCGCACACTCTCCCCTCCCCCGGGACACTCTCACCTCCCCCTGAGACACTCTCCCCTCCCCCCGGGACACTCTCCCCTCCCCTCCCCCCGCGACACTCTCCCCTCTCCTCCCCCCGGGACACTCTCCCCTCTCCTCCCCCGAGACATTCTCCACTCCCCTCCCCCCGAGACACTCTCCCCTCCCCTCCCCCCGGGACACTCACCCTACCCCCCGGGACACTCTCCCCTACCCCTGAGGCACTCTCCCCTCCCCCGAGACACTCGCCCCTCCCCCCGATACACTCTTCCCTCCCCCCGAGACACTCTCCCCTGCTCCAGAAACATTCTCCCCTCGCCCCGGGGACACTCTCCCTTCCCCACCCCCAAGACTCTCTCCACTCCCCCCGTGACACTCTCCCCTCCCCCCGAGACACTCTCACCTCCCCCCGAGACACCCTCCACTCCCACCGAGACACTCTCCACTCCCCCGAGACACTCTCCCCTCCCCCTGAGACACTCTCCCCTCCCCAGAGACACCCTCCTCTCCCCCCGAGACACTCTCCCCTCCCCCCGAGACACTCTCCCCTCCACCCGAGACACTCTCCCCGCCCCCAGAGACACTCTCCCCTCCCCCCTGAGACACTCTTCCCTCCCCCCCGAGACACTCTCCCCTCCCCCCGGGACACTCTCCACTCCCCCCGGGACACTCTCCCCTCCTCCAGGGACACTCTCCCCTCCCCCCGAGACACTCTCCCCTCCCCCCGGTACACTCACAACTCCCCCCGGGACACTCTCCACCCCCCCGGGACACTCTCCCCTCCCCCCGAGACACTCTCCCCTCCCCCCGGGACACTCACCCCTCCCCTCGGGACACTCTCCCCTCCCCTCGGGACACTCTCTCCTCCCCTCCCCCCGGAACACACTCCCCTCCCCTCCCCCCGGAACACTTTCCCCTCCCCTCCCCCGGGACACTCTCCCCTCCCGCCGAGACACTCTCCCCTCCCTCTGGGACACTCACCCCTCCCCCCGGAACACTCTCAACTCACCCCGGGACACTCTCCTCTCCCCCCAAGACACTCTCCCCTCCCCCCGGGACACTCTCCCCTCCCCCCGGGACACTCTCCCCATCCCCCGGGACACCCTCCCCTCCTCCCGGGACACTCTCCCCTCCCGCCGAGACACTCTCCCCTCCCCCCGGAACACACTCCCCTCCCCTCCCCCCGGGACACTCTCCACTCCCCTCCCCCCGAAACACTCTCCCCTCCCCTCCCCCCGGGACACTCTCCACTCCCCTCCCCCCGAGACACTCTCCCCTCCCCTCTCCCCAAGACACTCTCCCCACCCCCTCCGGACCCTCTCCCTTCCCCCCGGGACACAATCCCCTCCCCCCGGGACACTCTCACCTCCCCCTGAGACACTCTCCCCTCCCCCCGGGACTCTCTCCCCTCCCCTCCCCAAGGGACACTCTACCCTCCCCTCCCTCCGGGACAGTCTGCCCTCCCCTCCCCCCGAGACACTCTACCCTCCCATACCCCCGAGACACTCTCCCCTCCCCCCGGGACACTCTCCCTTCCCCACGGGACACTCTCCCATCCCCCCCGGGACACTCTCCCCTCCCCTCTCCTCGGGACACTCACCCCTCCCCCCCGAGACACTCTCCCCTCCCCCCGGGACACTCTCCACTCCCCCCGGGACACTCTCCCCTCCTCCAGGGACACTCTCCCCTCCCCCCGAGACACTCTCCCCTCCCCCCGGTACACTCACAACTCCCCCCGGGACACTCTCCACCCCCCCGGGACACTCTCCCCTCCCCCCGAGACACTCTCCCCTCCCCCCGGGACACTCACCCCTCCCCTCGGGACACTCTCCCCTCCCCTCGGGACACTCTCTCCTCCCCTCCCCCCGGAACACACTCCCCTCCCCTCCCCCCGGAACACTTTCCCCTCCCCTCCCCCGGGACACTCTCCCCTCCCGCCGAGACACTCTCCCCTCCCTCTGGGACACTCACCCCTCCCCCCGGAACACTCTCAACTCACCCCGGGACACTCTCCTCTCCCCCCAAGACACTCTCCCCTCCCCCCGGGACACTCTCCCCTCCCCCCGGGACACTCTCCCCATCCCCCGGGACACCCTCCCCTCCTCCCGGGACACTCTCCCCTCCCGCCGAGACACTCTCCCCTCCCCCCGGAACACACTCCCCTCCCCTCCCCCCGGAACACTTTCCCCTCCCCTCCCCCCGGGACACTCTCCCCTCCCCTCCTCCCGAGACACTCTCCACTCCCCTCCCCCCGAGACACTCTCCCCTCCCACTGGGACACTCTCCCCTCCCCCCGAGACACTCTCCGCGCCCCCCGAGACACTCTCTGCTCCCCCCGAGACACTCTCCCCTCCCCCTGAGACACTCTCCCCTCCCCCCGAGACACTCTCCCTTCCCACTGAGACACTCTCCCCTCCCCCTGAGACACTCTCCCCTCCCCCCGGGACACTCTCCACTCCCCCCGTGACACTCTCCCCTCCTCCCGGGACACTCTCGCCTCCCGCCGGGACACTCTCCCCTACCATTGGGACACTCTCCCCTCCCCTCGGGAAACTCTCCCCTCCCCCCCGCACACTCTCCCCTCCCCCCGTGACACTCTCCCCTCCTCCCGGGACACTCTCCCCTCCCCCTGAGACACTCTCCCCTCCCCCCGGGACACTCTCCCCTCCCCTCCCCCCGGGACACTCTCCCCCCCCTCCCCCCGGGACACCCTCCCCTCCCCTCCCCGCGAGACATTCTCCACTCCCTTCCCCCGAGACACTCTCCCCTCCCCTCCCCCCGAGACACTCTCCCCTCCCCCCGGGACACTCTCCCCTCCCCTCCCCCCGAGACACTCTCCCCTCCCCCCGTGACACTCTCCCCTCCTCCCGGGACACTCTCCCCTCCCCCTGAGACACTCTCCCCTCCCCCCGGGACACTCTCCCCTCACCTCCCCCCGGGACACTCTCCCCCCCCCTCCCCCAGGGACACCCTCCCCTCCCCTCCCCGCGAGACACTCTCCACTCCCTTCCCCCGAGACACTCTCCCCTCCCCTCCCCCAGAGACACTCTCCCCCTCCCCCCGGGACACTCTCCCCTCCGCCTGAGACTCTTCCCCTCCTTCCGGGACACTCTCCACTCCCCTCCCCCCAGGACACATTCCCCTCCCCTCCCCCCGGGACACTCTCCCCTCCCCTCCCCCCGAGACCCTCTCCCCTCCCCCCGGGACACTCTCCACTCCAATCTCCTTGGGACAGTCTCCCCTCCCCCCCCGAGACACTCTCCCCTCCCCCCGGGACACTCTCCCCTACCCCCGAGACACTCTCCCCTCCCCCCGAGACACTCTCCACTCCCACCGGGACACTCCCCGCTCCCCCCGAGACACTCTCCCCTCCCCCCGAGACACTCTCCCCTCCCCCTGGGACACTCACCCCTCCCCTCGGGACACTCACCCCTCCCCTCGGGACACTCTCCCCTCCCCTCCCCTCGGAACACACTCCCCTCCCCCGGGACGCTCTCCCCTCCCCTACCCCCGGGACACTCCCCTCTCCTCCCCCGGGACACTCTCCCCTCCCCTACCCCCGCGACACTCTCCCCTCCCCTATTCCCGGGACACTCTCCCCTCCCCTCCACCCGGGACCCTCTCCCATCCCCTCCCCCCGAGACACTCTCCCCTTCCCCCGAGACACTCGCCCCTCCCCTCCCCTCGGGACACTCTCCCCTCCCCCCGAGACACTCTCCCCTCCCCCCGGGACACTTACCCTTCCCCCCGGGACACTCTCCCCTACCCCTGAGGCACTCTCCCCTCCCCCGAGTCACTCGACCCTCCCCCCGAGACACTCTCCCCTCCCCCCGAGACACTCTCCCCTCCCCCCGAGACATTCTCCCCTCGCCCCGGGGCACTCTACCGTCCGGACCCCCCAAGACTCTCTCGCCTCCCCCGTGACACGTTCCCCCCGCCCCCAGACACGCTCCCCTCCCCCCGAGACACACTCCACTCCCCACGAGACACTCTCCACTCCCCCGAGACACACTCCCCTCCCCCTGAGACACTCTCCCCTCCCCCGAGACACTCTCCTCTCCCCCCGAGACACTCTCCCCTCCCCCCGAGACACTCTCCCCTCCCCCGAGACACTGTCCCCGCCCCCCGAGACACTCTCCCCTCCCCCCGAGACACTCTCCCCTCCCCCCGAGACTCTCTCCCCTCCCCCGAGACAATCTCCCCTCTCCCCGAGACACTCTCCCCTCCCCCTGAGACACTCTCTCCTCCCGCTGAGACAATCTCCCCTCCCCCTTAGACACTCTCCCCTCCCCCTGAGACACACTCCCCTCCCCCGAGACACTCTCCCCTCCTCCCGGGACACTCTCCCTTCCCCCCGGGACACACTTCCCTCCCCGCGGGACTCTCTCCCTCCCCCGGGACACTCTCCCCTCCCCATGAGACACTCTCCCCTCCCCCCGGGACACTCTCCCCTCCCCACGAGACACTCTCCCCTCCCCCTGAGACACTCTCTCCTCCCGCTGAGACAATCTCCCCTCCCCCTTAGACACTCTCAACTCCCCCCGAGACGCTCTCCCCTCCCCCCGGGTCACTCTCCCTTCCCCCCGGGACACTCACCCTCCCCACCGCACACTCTCCCCTCCCCCGGGACACTCTCACCTCCCCCTGAGACACTCTCCCCTCCCCCCGGGACACTCTCCCCTCCCCTCCCCCCGCGACACTCTCCCCTCTCCTCCCCCCGGGACACTCTCCCCTCTCCTCCCCCGAGACATTCTCCACTCCCCTCCCCCCGAGACACTCTCCCCTCCCCTCCCCCCGGGACACTCACCCTACCCCCCGGGACACTCTCCCCTACCCCTGAGGCACTCTCCCCTCCCCCGAGACACTCGCCCCTCCCCCCGATACACTCTTCCCTCCCCCCGAGACACTCTCCCCTGCTCCAGAAACATTCTCCCCTCGCCCCGGGGACACTCTCCCTTCCCCACCCCCAAGACTCTCTCCACTCCCCCCGTGACACTCTCCCCTCCCCCCGAGACACTCTCACCTCCCCCCGAGACACCCTCCACTCCCACCGAGACACTCTCCACTCCCCCGAGACACTCTCCCCTCCCCCTGAGACACTCTCCCCTCCCCAGAGACACCCTCCTCTCCCCCCGAGACACTCTCCCCTCCCCCCGAGACACTCTCCCCTCCACCCGAGACACTCTCCCCGCCCCCAGAGACACTCTCCCCTCCCCCCTGAGACACTCTTCCCTCCCCCCCGAGACACTCTCCCCTCCCCCCGGGACACTCTCCACTCCCCCCGGGACACTCTCCCCTCCTCCAGGGACACTCTCCCCTCCCCCCGAGACACTCTCCCCTCCCCCCGGTACACTCACAACTCCCCCCGGGACACTCTCCACCCCCCCGGGACACTCTCCCCTCCCCCCGAGACACTCTCCCCTCCCCCCGGGACACTCACCCCTCCCCTCGGGACACTCTCCCCTCCCCTCGGGACACTCTCTCCTCCCCTCCCCCCGGAACACACTCCCCTCCCCTCCCCCCGGAACACTTTCCCCTCCCCTCCCCCGGGACACTCTCCCCTCCCGCCGAGACACTCTCCCCTCCCTCTGGGACACTCACCCCTCCCCCCGGAACACTCTCAACTCACCCCGGGACACTCTCCTCTCCCCCCAAGACACTCTCCCCTCCCCCCGGGACACTCTCCCCTCCCCCCGGGACACTCTCCCCATCCCCCGGGACACCCTCCCCTCCTCCCGGGACACTCTCCCCTCCCGCCGAGACACTCTCCCCTCCCCCCGGAACACACTCCCCTCCCCTCCCCCCGGGACACTCTCCACTCCCCTCCCCCCGAAACACTCTCCCCTCCCCTCCCCCCGGGACACTCTCCACTCCCCTCCCCCCGAGACACTCTCCCCTCCCCTCTCCCCAAGACACTCTCCCCACCCCCTCCGGACCCTCTCCCTTCCCCCCGGGACACAATCCCCTCCCCCCGGGACACTCTCACCTCCCCCTGAGACACTCTCCCCTCCCCCCGGGACTCTCTCCCCTCCCCTCCCCAAGGGACACTCTACCCTCCCCTCCCTCCGGGACAGTCTGCCCTCCCCTCCCCCCGAGACACTCTACCCTCCCATACCCCCGAGACACTCTCCCCTCCCCCCGGGACACTCTCCCTTCCCCACGGGACACTCTCCCATCCCCCCCGGGACACTCTCCCCTCCCCTCTCCTCGGGACACTCACCCCTCCCCCCCGAGACACTCTCCCCTCCCCCCGGGACACTCTCCACTCCCCCCGGGACACTCTCCCCTCCTCCAGGGACACTCTCCCCTCCCCCCGAGACACTCTCCCCTCCCCCCGGTACACTCACAACTCCCCCCGGGACACTCTCCACCCCCCCGGGACACTCTCCCCTCCCCCCGAGACACTCTCCCCTCCCCCCGGGACACTCACCCCTCCCCTCGGGACACTCTCCCCTCCCCTCGGGACACTCTCTCCTCCCCTCCCCCCGGAACACACTCCCCTCCCCTCCCCCCGGAACACTTTCCCCTCCCCTCCCCCGGGACACTCTCCCCTCCCGCCGAGACACTCTCCCCTCCCTCTGGGACACTCACCCCTCCCCCCGGAACACTCTCAACTCACCCCGGGACACTCTCCTCTCCCCCCAAGACACTCTCCCCTCCCCCCGGGACACTCTCCCCTCCCCCCGGGACACTCTCCCCATCCCCCGGGACACCCTCCCCTCCTCCCGGGACACTCTCCCCTCCCGCCGAGACACTCTCCCCTCCCCCCGGAACACACTCCCCTCCCCTCCCCCCGGAACACTTTCCCCTCCCCTCCCCCCGGGACACTCTCCCCTCCCCTCCTCCCGAGACACTCTCCACTCCCCTCCCCCCGAGACACTCTCCCCTCCCACTGGGACACTCTCCCCTCCCCCCGAGACACTCTCCGCGCCCCCCGAGACACTCTCTGCTCCCCCCGAGACACTCTCCCCTCCCCCTGAGACACTCTCCCCTCCCCCCGAGACACTCTCCCTTCCCACTGAGACACTCTCCCCTCCCCCTGAGACACTCTCCCCTCCCCCCGGGACACTCTCCACTCCCCCCGTGACACTCTCCCCTCCTCCCGGGACACTCTCGCCTCCCGCCGGGACACTCTCCCCTACCATTGGGACACTCTCCCCTCCCCTCGGGAAACTCTCCCCTCCCCCCCGCACACT